>NW_015658519.1:1821747-1822883 GCF_001515625.1 Sinocyclocheilus rhinocerous | reverse complement strand
ACTCTTAACTTTTATAAAGAATATCTCTTTGGATTTGAGACTTTAGTCTTTGCAACTTTACAGATCTTCTTTATGCACCAAGAGCTTGTAACACTCCAAAGAGAAAGGAAAAATTGAAATAGCATCATATGACCCCTTTAAAATTTGTTTTCTATTTTAATATTTTAAAATCTTTTTTTTATTTAATTTTTTGGTGATGGCAAAGCTGTATTTTTTTTAGCAGCCATTACTCAGCATCTGATAATCCTTCAGAAATCATTCTATCATTGTCTCATAAACCTGGCATTGTGTACTATACATATTATTGGCTTTTACTAATTGTTTGTTCCTCTTTTTGAAAGTTGCTTTGGATAAAAGAATCTGCTTAATGCATAAATGTAATGTAATATGCTGCTTTGGTCCCCATTTCTTATCTATGTTGAAAACAGTATGTTGAACAGAACGTTAAAAAGAATAGCATAACATAACATAGCATAACAAATGATTTGTTAATCTAATGAATAACTGATTTGTTAAATCAAATGAAAAATTGTGTGTTTGATTGGTCCAGACGCTACAGTTCTCACTGTCACTTTTGATCAATTAAATTTGTCCTTTATGAATAAAAGAGAAAAAAAATCCTACCAACTTAAAACTTTTGAATGTTAGTCTATTTTTAAACTAAGATATGAAATATTTTTCTCATCTTTAAACCTGCATGTTGTGGATAATCAGCCAAAATATCTTGATTTAAAGGGGTCATATAATGCAATTTCAATTTTTCCTTTCTCTTTGGAGTGTTACAAGCTCTTGGTGCATAAAGAAGATCTGTAAAGTTGCAAAGACTAAAATCTCAAATCCAAAGAGATATTCTTTATAAAAGTTAAGAGTCATGCACGTCATCACTATCATAATCAGGATTACATAATCAGACATGGTTTTATGTTTACGCGGCGCGATGCAACGCAACGCATAAAAAGACAGTATAAGTCATTATAATCCATAATTATGTCCCCACAGGATGCAACGAATGCCTCATTTATAATGGGTTTTCATGTTTTTTAATCATCTCTCCGGCCTGACAGGGCATCATCACAGTATGGTAGGGGCGTAACATTTCCGTCACACGCTTAAGGTATTCGGCCAATCATAACGCA
>NW_015658519.1:1815976-1818698 GCF_001515625.1 Sinocyclocheilus rhinocerous | reverse complement strand
GCTTTTCAGACCGATGAGTTTTGTAAAAATCGACGCGTTTCAGAAAGGCGGGGCATAGAGGAGAAACAATAATGTACAGTATGTGGAAAATAATGTGTTTTTTGAACCTTAAACCATATAAATACATTTCATTACACCAAATACACAAAATAATGTTCTTTTTAGCAACATCATATGACCCCTTTAAAAGGTATTGTGTAAAATATATATATATTTTTAAAAACTCATTATAAAATGACTCAATCTACTAGCTTAAAGGCATAGTTCACCTAAAAAAAAAGTCTGCATTCACTCACATATTTTAAAAATATTTTTCCATACAGTGAAAGTCAGTGGGGTCCAGATTGTCATTTTTGGATTGCATGTTCCCGTTTACTTACGCTAATGAATTTTAAAAAGTTTCTTGCTGATGTGCTTGTGGGCTCATCATACGGGCAACCCTTCATCCACCTACTGGCATCACTGCATCTATTCCTGGACTTGTTAACACTTAGAAAAGAACACAACACTCCAATGGATCATTCTCAACTCTTAAACACTTATTCTTAGCTTTGCCACATGTTCGCCTGGGCAGCGTGTGTGGTGAGTTTGCTATTTCTGAAAGGTGCCCATAAGGTGGTGTCATCACACATCCTACTGCCTGCCACGCCTCCTCTCTCTATAGATGACACACAGAGGGACTCTGGGAATGAGTAAGACTCATCATAGCCTCATCATCTATGCATTCTCACGTGTTTTTAATTTACTTTTTTTCTTGAGAAAACTTCTACCATCTTCAGACATTTTATAAATCTCATTTGCTCAATTACTTTAATCAAACCCACAAGTCTATTTAGCTTTTCTTTTCTACAGTCAAATTCCACATATGTGTTGAAGAAAAAAAATTATTCTTTGGAAGTTGTTAAAAATGGCTCGTTCTTGTAGTATTTTGTGCTTGTGTTATGTTATGGTGTCATAACTGAGTCTGATGATGTAAGAGGCTGTAAGGAGTTGGTGTGCGAGTGAGTTTTGGCAGGATAGTCCTCACCCACTACTACACTTCTGTATGAGTCAGGCCGCGCTGAGTGACGCTGTGGTACTGATGGTAGGCGGGGTCCCTTGCTCTTTCTCTTCATCACTCTACCTGCTCCACCAGACGCTAATCATCGCCAATGAATCACCTGAAGTCATGTTTGCAACTTTCACTGCCAACTGCCTCTGCATCTTCTGAAGCGATCACGTTTTTACATGTGTCCATGAGTTATTCTGTCAAAATGAGTAACAGTTAGTTTTCCTCAAACTTCCTGAAGTGCTTGTAAACTTGCTACATAAAGCAAACTTCTGGTGATTTTATAAATTATACTGACTAGTTGTGCAGTACACGTACACTACCGTTCAAACGTTTGGGGTCAGTAAAATAAGATGTGACAAAAACAATTATAATGTTACAAAAGATTTGTTTCAAATAAATGCTGTTAATTTGAACTTTCATTTCATCAAAGAATCCTGAAAAAAAAGTATTACGTTTCCACAAAAATATTAAGCAGCACAACTGTTTTCAACATTGATAGTAATTGACCTTTCGCAGGAGTTTGATTGACAGGTGATCTGACCAATCATAACGCTGAATCATAATGCAAACAGTGTCTCACACAGATCCGGGGGGTAAATAAAGGCCTCCTGTAGCAAATCGATGTGTTTTTGTAAGAAAAATATCAATATTATTAAAACGTTAGAAACAGTTTTCTCTAAATTCTGCTAACTGTCGTACGCACAAGCAGTTCCGGACGTAGGACGTATGCTTAGCGCATGCACCGGTGAGAATATGCTAGTCTCGCGAGAACCAACAAAGCAAAGTTTCCTTACTTTAGCAAAGGAAAACCAGTCTCCTCTTGGCTTATATCGAAATCCTCCGACATTCTTCTTTACAAATCCTCATATTGTACTTCTAATTTGTGACCGGTGATTTCTTTTGCTCTCTCCTCTACTATGCTTCCGCGTTCGTCACTTCTCACCGGAGCATGCGCTATGCATATATACGTTCTACGTCATCCAGCGGAGAGGCACTCTTTTGTGAACGCGCGTTCGACAGTTAAAGGAGGTTAGAGAACTTTTTAACGTTTTAAATATGGATATTTTTCTTACAAAAATGCATCGATTCGCCTACAGGAGGCCTTTATTCACCCCGCGGAGCAGTGTAAGGCACTGTTTACTATGGATGGATGTGCTTTATTGGACTTCTTTTGGACTGTTGAACGAAAACACCCGCCCACTGCCATTATAAAGCTTGGAGGAGCCAGGACATTTTTTAATATAACTCCGATTGGATTCTTCTGAAAGAAAAAAAGACATATACACCGAGGGTGCCTTGAGGGTGAGTAAATCATGGGTTAATTTTTTTTTTTGGGTGAACTAACCCTTTAAGGCTTCTCTTTAAAGGGTTAGTTCACCCAAAAATGAAAATTAGCCCATGAATTACTCACCCCCAAGGCATCCTAGGTGTATATGATTTTCTTCTTTCAGACGAATCCAGTTGGGAGTTATAATAAAAATTGTCTTTGATCTTCCAAGCTGTTTATTGGCAGTCAGTGGGTGTTGCAGTGCATCAGTCCAAAAGAAGTGAAATAAAGCACATCCATCCATAATAAAAAGTGCCTCAACATGGCTCCGGGGGGTGAACAAAGGCCTCCTGTAGCGGATTGATGCGTTTTTGTAAGAAAAATAACCATATTTAAAACGTAAT
>NW_015658519.1:1813836-1814365 GCF_001515625.1 Sinocyclocheilus rhinocerous | reverse complement strand
GTGGGTGTTGCAGTGCATCAGTCCAAAAGAAGTGAAATAAAGCACATCCATCCATAATAAAAAGTGCCTCAACATGGCTCCGGGGGGTGAACAAAGGCCTCCTGTAGCGGATTGATGCGTTTTTGTAAGAAAAATAACCATATTTAAAACGTAATAATCAATTTAATCTAGCTTGCGCTCACTGTTGTGCACGGAAGCAGCGCCGGGCGGATGACGTAAGGTGTCAGCGTTGCGCATGCGCTGCTCAGAAGTGATGCACGCAGAAACGCAGTGGAGAGATCAAAACAAAACAACGGTCACGAATTAGAAGTACAAAAACGGAGATTTGTAAAGAATAGGGATGTTCATTTCGGTTATTTTTCCTAACCGACGCTCGTTAACCGATTATTAACCGTTAACCGACAAGATTATTTTAAATTAGAATTGAATTAAATTAGAAAAGATAAGTGTCTGTGACCCATTAAAAATACTAACATTTGTTTCTCTGGGATTAATTTTACATGCGCAAAAAGCAGCAAACAACAGAACA
>NW_015658519.1:1794088-1813602 GCF_001515625.1 Sinocyclocheilus rhinocerous | reverse complement strand
CAGACGGCAGAAAGCGGCATCCTATTTTTCTTTAGGCTTATTTTACAAAAGCACAAAGATTTGTTTTTATTGTGAATGTACACAAATAAAAGCAAACCTTTTACAATTCCGATTATCTTTATGACTAAAAGCAGTAGTTGCTTCCACTGTTAGAAGGAAAAAATTCAAGTGATTGCGCTGGCGCCGCATGCGCGTATACAGTTAAGCATTGCTACCTTGACAATGCAGCCTGCAAAATGCAAAACATTTTGTTTTACATGGATATTGGAATGCAACTGAAGTAGGCTATATAATTAATAATAATTTATTAAACATTTAATTTTGTGTCGAATGAGAGACCCAACACTGGTTTCAGTTTTGTTTTAGCCTAAATGAATTCGTTTTGGCTTGTAGAACCAATGATTCACCGTTGAGAGTTTCGTGATGGTGTTAATCCAGTCTCTGTTAGGATGAAGAGAATTTGAGCATACTTGGCCCATGCAAGGAGCCGGTGCCAGGAAGCTTGGTGGCTTTGGCAATAGGTGCAAAGAAAGTGCCCAATTTCCTGGATCTTCCTCTCTGTTTGCCCATTGGTCTGAGAATGGTATCCAGACAATAATTTGACAGTTGCGCATGCGCCGCGCAGAAGTGACAAACGTGGAAGCCCAGGGGCGAGATCAAAACAAAACAACGGTCATGAATTATAAGTACAAAATGAGGATTTGTAAAGAAGAATGTCGAAGGATTTCGATATAAGCCAAGAGGAAACTGGTTTTCCTTTGCTAAAGTAAGGATACTTTGCTTCCTTTGCTCCTGTAAACAAACATTGGTTTTCACGAGACTCACCGGCGCATGCGCAACGCCGACATCTTACGTCATTTTTCCCGGAGCTGCTTCCGTGTACAACTATTGGCGCAAGCTAGATTAAAGTGATTATTACATTTTGAATATGGATATTTTTCTTACAAAAATGCATCGATTCACTACAGGAGGCCTTTGTTCACCCCCCGGAGCCATGTGAGGCACTTTTTATTATGGATGGATGCGCTTTATTTCACTTCTTTTGGACTGATGAACTGCAACACCCGCTGACTGCCATTAAACCGCTTGGAAGATCAAAATACATTTATTTAACTCCGACTGGATTCATCTGAAAGAAGGAAGTCATATACACCTAGGATAGCTTGAGGGTGAGTAAATAATGGGCTAATTTTCTTTTGGGTGAACTATCCCTTTAAGGCTATTTAAACCAAATGGGGCAAAGCGAATGTTCTTTCACTCCATTTGTCCTATTGACAGACTCAAGCACGTGGACTGTGTTAGAAAGATCACGCACATCTGTATACTGTATCCGGTGTAGACAAGATAGCGGCAGTGATTGTAATTTCTGTTTGCTTTTGATGCGACGTGACACACGCATTCAGCATGATCAAGTGTCAGCCATTAGTGGCTGAACGCCAGTGGGCGGGGCCTATGGTGAGAAGAAGACTATTCGTCGATGTCTTGCTCTGGCGGCAGTGTTTATGCAAACGACTACGTCCAGGTGGTGCCACCTTGCCCCTCGGATACAAAACTAGCTGTTTTTAGAGCTTAATTAAATGCTTTGTTTATAATAAGGAGGACATTTTAAGCTATGAAACTTGCAGGATGTTTTAATGTTACAAAAACCTCTTATATGCTAAAAGATCAAGGCAAATTTGATTTCTCATGTCATGATGCCTTTAAAAAACGATCCAGCTGGCACCGATAGCATAGGCAGCATGTCAACATATAGTGCAACTGCGCCTCCGGCAACCCGAGAGTGATTCCCTGCTTGAGGTCCTTTGCCGATCCTATTCCCCTCTCTCAGCCCCATGCTCTCCAGTCCAGTGAAAGCATATTATTCACTTCACTTTCAAGGAGGCATATTTTACCGGGCCAAGAAATGTCACAGGTTCTAAACTGACAAACCTCAAAACTTCCTGTCCAAATAGGATCAACGCAAGCAGTCTCGCATCATCCAGCTCATATATATATATAAGGACAGACGTCGTAAATGGTGACTCAAAAGCTCCTTTGACTTTTTAAAGCAGTTTCAGTATGACTTTGACTCCATCAGTACCCACTTTCCCGAGACGAGCTGCTAATCTATGCAGGTGACGTCACAGTGTGGGGAAGACTTTCATTTAGTGCTGAATCAGAGGAGACAGAGAGGGAAGCCTCTTCATGTTTGCCTGGTCTAAATGTGGACATCCTCCCCGGCAAGCGAGCGGCTGATTCATACTGCAGTTTAAACGCAGCGCTCCAGCAAATATTACGCCACTGAAAGTGGGCTGCAGTGTATTTTTGAATGCTCCAGCAAATATTACGCCACTGAAAGTGGGCTGCAGTGTATTTTTGAATGCTCATCACGAACACTCATCACGAATGCTCGTGTGAATACACATTTAAAGTCCATGCTTTCTTTGAGCACGTTACCAGATTCTCATGGGGGCGCTGCATCTGTTGAGAGAAAAACTGATCCATATTTGCTTCCAGCAACAGTTCAAAAACAAAGAGTGGAATTTCTCCTCGTTAAAATTTCAGGCCTCTATACAAACAAAATGACAAGAGTGCCATTGACCCCTAAAAGGAAACGTTTAGGAGCCACATAACTCCTTTTTCAAGCTTTTTTTTTTAGTTGCTAGACTAAAAAATTAGACTCACTCGATAAAGATGGCTGTTCAGAAATGTGTTCATTAATTTACTTGATACAGACACTAGCGTGCTGCACTAGTTGTTTTTAAAGGGGTCATATGATGCAATTTCAAGTTTTCCTTTCTCTTTGGAGTGTTACAAGCTGTTCGTGAATAGATAAGATCCCTAAAGTTGCAAAGATTAAAGTCTCAAACCCAAAGAGATCCACGCCCTCCTAAAACACCTCGTTTAAACACGCCCCCACGTCTACGTCACTGTGTGGGAAGATTTGCATAACACCGCCCAAATGTTCACGCTAAGAAAGAAGGCGTAACTTTCATTCTTGCTGTAGTATTGTTGCTGCCGCCGCCATGTTGTGGAGACGCTGTTTCTCGTTGTGTTTGAACCTTAAACCACATAAACACATTTCATTACACCAAATACTAGGGTTGTGCCGATAGTATCGTGTATCGATGATAGTCAGAGATACCGCCTGTGGCTGATGCCAAGTAATCTGAACGGCCTATATATGTGCAATATTTTAACCGAGCCCTCACTAACTGAGTTTAATGCCACAGTTATGTTAGAACGCATCTCATTCTTGTTTTTGTGGCGGTGCGTTGGGCTCATCATGGGGTGCGCAGTCTGGAGCGCTGTATGACTGATGTATCTGTTTAATTTAAATTTACAAATATATTAACTTACCTGTTTTAAATACTTTATATTTAACGTGTTTGTTTATGTCCAATATTTAGTGTTAAACTGTTGGTCTTTAAAATAAATCTACTTTTGATTTTCACCGTTGACTGATTTTGCAGACCAGACTGATAACTTCCGTGCTCTGATGCGGCAAACTTGTCACAGGACGCGCGGTCCTAATAGCGATGTATGACTGTTGTATCCGAATATATATGAACTAGCTGTTTTAAATATTTTTGTATTTAACATGTTAGTTTATGAGTATGTTTGAAAGTATATTATTTAGATTTGTGGTGCTTCCATAGGCTCCCTCTCTTTCGCACGCGCGGTTTAAAACACCAAATAGTTATGAAATAGCCTATGACAAGTACAGGGTGTCTCTCTTGCCCCCACCCACCCATGCACGATAATATCGTCTATCGGCGATCTCACGGACTGGCGATATGACGATTTGAAAAATGACCATATCGCCCAACACTACCAAATACACAAAATAATGTTCTTTTTTAGCAACGTCATATGACCCCTTTAATATAAAATTCTGTGACTTATGTAATGTACTATATACTATCGTAGTATTTAATATTCCTTTGATTTTAAATGATTTATAATCATTTGATTTTTGAATTTTAGTACTTCAAATTATTTATTTTAGTTACCAAGGCAAGGTTTCTCATTTTTATCTAATATTTATTTCAACTACTGACTTTTTTTTCCAGTTATTTTTTATTTTTTTTTTAGTTTAATAGATTTGTTTTGTTTTGTTTTTTTTGTTTTAAATGCAAAACAATGGGGGCAAAAACATGCCACCCAATTACGCCATGAACAACCAGTTCGTAAAATAGACAGATTTAAATCTCACAAAGATTTAGAACATATCACAGCAAGTTTCCTGTTTATTTCTAATCAACATAACTAGTTAATTGTGAACTCCCAAATGTCTCTGAATTATTCACGCACTGTGTCCAATTTAAATGCTAACTAGCAAACAAGATTACGGATTGTTTCATGAATTTTTTTGACTGACTCAACAAAAAGAAGCCGTTCATTTTCAAAGCTTTCCTGTTCAGCAGTGCCACTAGATTTCAAATAATTTGAATTCATATTTTTTGCTGAATTTGCAGCCATTTTTATCAGTCTGGAGCTGTGGATCAGTGTATCTCCTAGCAATCTGAAATCCATGTACTAAACAAAACCAACAAATTCATGCCACACACAAAGGTATTAAGAACTAAAAGAGAAACCATTTGAAATTTATGTGGATTTATTTAGGTTTTCAAACATGTTCAAAACCCTTTGCACAGAACAAAATACACATTTAGATGTAATATCAAGCTGAAGTCACAAAAGGACAATGCGTATTAGATTGAGTTCTGTTTTTAACCTCAAAGCTCGATTTGGATTTGCACTGTAGAATAAATACTGCTGTCAAAAATCACACACGTTCATAAGCTGATCATTAACATAATGAACTACTTATCTGCATTTTTGTATGCTTGCATCCCATTTCATTGCAAATGCGAATTATGTCGTATGTAACTATTTCAAAATAAGCTATAGTTTAATCAGCCTGTACCACAAAGAGCAGCTGCCTGGGCCATAAATGAAGCAAATAAACTTCAACAGAAGAAAACACATAAAAAATGACTGCTTTGTCCTTCAATCAAAGGACGTGATCATAAACTGCATAAAATAACATGGAAACCAAAGGCTGATGCTCATGCCAGTGCAAATCTGTGAGAGACACGAGTGAGTTTGTGCACTGTTCACAACATTCATGAATATTTCAGTCTTTCAGAAGCCAGTGAGCAAGCAGAACTGCAAAAAGACCTTTCCTAAAGGTCACGAAATTGCGGCAGTTTTGAACTGGGATCTTAATGTACAGAAAGAGTAAACGCAACTTGTGAATATCAGCAGCAAAGCTTACAGGTGATTTAACATGTCTCCTGTTAGACATGAATATATATAGTGGTGTAGTGGTGCCTGTAGAAGTGGGTATACTCTTAATTTATGCCTCCATTTTTTTTAAGCGGCCAAGCAACGGCCTGTGTTATAAACCGTGACATGTAAGAGTCAAGACTAGTCTTGCATATTTAGTTCGCCCCAAAATGGGCCAATAGTATTTTCACTTTCTGTAACTTCTGCTACTTGACTTACTGGAGTAAGGATCTTATTAAGGTAATTAATATTAGCCACAAAAGGTGCAGATTTTGCAATAAATAATTAAAATGTAAAAAATTACAGACTGCAACAATTAACATTTCGTCAGAACCTCTAGTAGACAAGCTATTTTGTTTAGTTATCTGTAGGAGAATCATGATCTCTCATGGGGCATAAATTAAGAGTATACCCACTTCTCCAGGCACCACTACACCACTGTATATATATATATATATATATATATATATATATAGAGAGAGAGAGAGAGAGAGAGAGAGAGATTTTTTTTGTATGTCTTCTTGGTCATTGATAGGTAAAATTGAAGTGACTAGAGAGAATCTTTCTTGACAAGCTACAGTGCTTTTGCCTTAAGTTAAACAGATTTTCTGGCAAAGCGCTGATGTGTCACATAAAATACACTTCATCTTCAACAGAAGATCTCCTGATCCTTTCAATTTTGCTGAAACACAATAAACTTCAGCACAAGAAAGTTTATATTTCATAAACACCCTACTGTACACAAAATAAGTCCAACGCCTAGCTGCAGCTCTTCTGAAGAACAGGGTACTTGCCTCAGTGTCCGTCAGGCAAGTGTTTCCCATCTCTTAAATAAATGCTCTGGACCCTCCAGGGTCATGGTGAACGGGTGTCCTCAGAAGGGCATACCACCAGTGATCTGTCGGGCCACCTGCTCCTCCGTACTCTCCTCGTTCTCGCTGCCGCGCTCCTTGTTCCAGTCCTTCAGGCCCTCCGGCAGCGATGTGTCCTCGTCCATGCTTCCCGTTCCCTCCACAAACTCTTCATAAGTTGACTTTTCAGCAAACGGCCTTCTGCCCAGCAGCTCCACCATGTCATTCTTATCCAGCACCTCTTTCTCCAGTAGACGTATTGCCACCTAGTGGTAAAAAGAGAGCATTACTGTTATGTTTCCCAGTTGTTTTCTGTACACACAATTCATGTGGCATGATGATGAAAACAAATCAATGTAAAACGCATTGATCCTGATAGTGGCCTGCTGTACCTTCTCCACCTCAGCCTTCTTCTCATTTAGCAGCTGCTGTGTGCGCTGATAGGCCGTGTTGATGAGGTTTCTGACCTCTGTGTCAATGAGGCGTGCCGTGGCCTCGCTGTAGGGCTTCTCCAAAACCATCTCTCCCTGCCGTGGCAGGTCGAAAGACACCTGCCCTACCTTTTCATTCATGCCAAACTGCACAATCTGTAGATGGAAAAGTAACAGTTTTCAGCTGGGGTCTGTGGATTATATTATGGATGTAATAGGTGCCGTGGCCTCGCTGTAGGGCTTCTCCAAAACCATCTCTCCCTGCCGTGGCAGGTCGAAAGACACCTGCCCTACCTTTTCATTCATGCCAAACTGCACAATCTGTAGATGGAAGAGTAACAGTTTTCAGCTGGGGTCTGTGGATTATATTATGGATGTAATAGGTAAAAAAATACAGTAATTAAATATATGTATAACTGTTTTCTATTTTAATATATTTAAAAATAAAATTTATTCCTGTGATGGAAATAGGGCTGCAAAATGATTAGTCGCGATTAATCGATTCAAAATAAAAGTTTGTTTACATAATAGATATACACAGTACACTCAGCATCATTACTCCAGTCTTCAGTGTCACATGATCCTTCAGAAATCATTGTAATATGCTGATTTGGTGCTCAAGAAACATTTCTTATTTTTATTATTATTTTAAAAAACAAAATATACATTTAGGTGTAATATTAAGCGATACCTGCTGAAGTCACAAAAGTTTGAAATATAAATATTTTGTAACATTATAAATATCTTTACCGTCGCTTTTAATTAATTGAATGCATTCTTGTTGAATATTTTCTTGAATGGTAGGTACTCAGTTTTCACAAAAATATTAAAGGGGTCATATGATGTTGCTAAAAAGAACATTATTTTGTGTATTTGATGTAATGAAATGTGTTTATGCGGTTTAAGGTTCAAAAAACATTATTTTCCACATACTGTACATTATTGTTTCTCCTCTATGCCCTGCCTTTCTGAAACTCGTCAATTTTTACAAAGCTCATCGGTCTGAAAAGCAAGGTGTGCTCTGATTGGCCAGCTATCCAGTGCATTGTGATTGGCCGAATTCCTCAAGCGTGTGACGACTGCTGTTCCTGAAACCACGCTTTCTTTCTTTGCGTGCACATTTGGGCGGTGTTATGCAAATCTTCCCACATTGTGACGTAGACATGTGGGGGCGTGTTAGAACGAGCCGTTTTAGGTAGGCGTGGTTGACTCTTAACTTTTATAAAGAATATCTCTTTGGATTTGAGACTTTAGTCTTTGCAACTTTACAGATCTTCTTTATGCACCAAGAGCTTGTAACACTCCAAAGAGAAAGGAAAAATTGAAAATTGCATCATATGACCCCTTTAAAGGATTAGTTCACTTTCAAATTAAAATTTCCTTATAATTTACTCACCCCCATGTCATCCAAGATGTTTACGTCTTTCTTTCTTCAGTCGAAAAGAAATTAAGGTTTTTGATGAAAACATTCCAGGATTATTCTCCTTATAATGGACTTCAACGGCTACCAAATGGTTGAAGGTCAAAAAGTTTCAGTGCAGCTTCAAAGGGCTCTACACTATACCAGACGAGGAATAAGGGTCTTATCTAGAAAAACGATCGGTCATTTTCTAAAAAATAAAGTATATGCTTTATAAACAAAAATTGCGATGCGCGTCCATGACTTCACGTAATACGTAATTACTTTGACACGCTTGACGTAGGCGGAAGTACCGACTCAGTGTTTACAAATGTGGAGAAGAAGGACCGTTCAAAAGTTGTATGTTCAATGACATATATTCAAATGTCTTTGTGTCAGTTTATCATTTAAAATGGTCACTTCGTGTGCATATCCTGGATGTTTAAATCTTTTGAAACCTAACTTCCGCCTAAGTCAAGCGTGACCTTTTCAACATAATTACGTAATTACGTGAAGTCATGGACGCGCATCGCAGAGCAGTGCAAGGCGCGCATTTGTTTATCTGATTTCTAGTCGTGTCCTCTTTTGGAAGGCCAAACAAAGTAGTTTGGCTTTCACAACAATGCACACAGCGTCACACACAGCAGGCTAGAGTGAGCGGCGAACGTAAACATCTTGGATGACATGGGGGTGAGTAAATTATCAGGAAATTTTAATTTGAAAGTGAACTAATCCTTTAAGCAGAAAAAAAAACTTTTTCAACACCGATAATAAGAAATGTTTTAATTATTAAATAATAAAATTATTCAATAATTATTCAAAACAATTAAGGCTTTTTTTGTTGTTGCATTTTTGCATGTTTTCTGACAGGACAATGGAGATTTGACAGAAAGCGAGTGGGAAAGAGAGAGGGAGATGGGATTGGGAAAGGTCCACAAGGTGGGATTCGAACTCAGGACACCTGATGTGCAACCGTGCCATATGTCGGCACATTGCCCATAGCACAGACAAAATTAAACAATGTATTCATTATTCCAAACTTTTGACCAGCAGTGTGTACTTCTTATCCTCTCAAAATGCTTTCTGTTCATTCTTAAGAAAACAAAACAATATATAACAATCTATTTTTTTGTCCATTTTCCGAAACAGCACAACTTAAAATTAAAGTAAAATCCTATCAAATGACAATCAAATTGTCAGAAATCATCCATTTACTATGTATGAACCACCAATGATACGGGCAATGGTCAAATCATATAAATATATGACCGACCTGTGCATAAGCACTCTGTGTTACTTTCTTCAGGTCATCTTGTGCCCCTGTGGTAATGCGGCCAAAAAAGATCTCCTCAGACACACGTCCACCCAGCGTCATACACATCCTGTCCAGCAGCTGCTCCTTGGTGTACAGGTACTGCTCTTTATGCAAATACTGGGCATAGCCCAAACCCTTCCCACGCGGGATGATGGACACCTGAAACGACCAATGATATGACCGAGTACACTGAAAAAGCAAAGTATTACTGTACAGGTGAAGAAGTGTGAGTTTTACTTTTAGCAGAGGGTCGGCGTGCTCAAGGAACCAGCCGGCTACAGCATGACCAGCCTCATGGTAAGCCACTGTCTTCTTCTCATCTGGCTGCAGCACCTGCGTCTTCTTCTCAAGACCTAAACATGCAGCGAGATTACTTCTGAGCTATCTGTACTTCACACCAAAACTATGCATGCACTCTAATAGATTAATATCACAGTTTGCTATAAATATGTTTAAGAAAAAAATTAAAGTGAGATTTTCAAATTTCACATCTGTCACTTACCCCCAATGACTCGTTCGATGGCTTGCTCAAAGTGTTTTTGGTTGATGGCATCAGAAAGGTGGCGGGCTGCAATTAACGCAGCCTCGTTGCACACATTAGCGATGTCCGCACCTGTTAGAGAGAAATCAGTAAGCAGGGAAACTTAGTTCACATCTCAAACAACTTTTGAAACTCAAATGTATAAAAAGTCTTTACATGCCTGAAAAACCAGGTGTTAGAGCAGCCATTTTCCTTGCCAGAGATTCTTTGTCCAACTCTGCATCCAACTTTAGTGGTCTCAGATGGACTTTGAATATAGAGGCTCTGCCTTTGATATCTGGTAGCCCTGCAATATACAAAATACACATGAACTTAAATTACAGTTTAAATGTTAGGGGTAAGAAATTATTATTTTTATTCAGCAAGGATGAATTAAATTGATCAAAAGTGACAGTAGAAACATTTATAATGTTACAAAATATTTCAAATAAACGCAGTTCTTTTGAACTTTCTATTTATCAAAGAATCCTAAAAATAATAATAAATCACAGTTTCCATAAAAATATAAAGCAGCACAACTGTTCTTAACATTGATGATATAAAATGTTTGTTAAAGGGGTCATATGATGCTGCTAAAAAGAACATTATTTGGTGTAATGAAATGTGTTTATGCGGTTTAAGGTTCTAAAAACACATTATTATCCACATACTGTACATTATTGTTTCTCCTTTATGGCCCGCCTTTCTGAAACGCGTCGATTTTTACAAAGCTCATCGGTCTGAAAAGTGAGGTGTGCTCTGATTGGCCGAATTCCTCAAGCGTGTGACGGAAATGTTACGCCCCTTACCATACTGTGATGCAAATCCTGTGGGGACATAATTACAGATTATAATGATACGAAACACACAGCGTCTTCACGACATGGCGGCGGCGGCAGCAACAATACTACAGCGAGAATAAAAGTTACGCCTTCTTTCTTTGTGCGAACATTTGGGCGGCGTTATGCAAATTTTCCCACAATGTACTTTTATAAAGAATATCTCTTTAGTCTTGGCAACTTTACAGATCTTCTTTATGCACCAAGAGCTTGTAACACTTCAAAGAGAAAGGAAAAATTGAAATCGCATCATATGACCCCTTTAAGCACAAAATCAGCATATTAGAATGATTTCTGAAGAATCATGTGACATTGAAGACTAGAGTAATGATGCTGAAAATTCAGCTTTGCTATCACAGGAATAAATTACATTTTAATATATATATTAAACAGAAATCATTTGTTTCTATTTGTAATAATATTTAACATTTTTGCTGTTTTATTGTATATTTGATTTATTAAATGCCGCCTTGGTCAGCATAAGAGACTTTTCAAAAACATTTAAAAAATCTTAACGACCCCAGACACTCGAATGGTAGTGTATACTTTTAAAACATTGAACACATTGCTGACAGGAAAAAGAAATGCAGCTTTTAAATAGCCTGTGATTAAAGTTCCCCAACAATTTAAAGGATAAAATTTGTAATTAACTATTAAAAAAAAAATACAAATAAAAAATGGGCTGGTGATGACAAACCCTTACCGATATATATCTGTCTATCAAAGCGTCCGGGCCTCATCAGAGCTGGATCTAGAATATCTGGTCTGTTGGTGCCTGCCAGCACTACAACATTGGTAGCCGTGTTAAATCCTACAAATGAGAGAAAGGGATATAAATTTGCATATATAATTACATTACATCATTTTTAATACTAACATTAAATACTGTTTGATGATCTGACACCTGAAGGATCTAGAGTTTGAGACCAATAAAATGCTCATTTTTATTACAAGAAATTTTAATGAAATTATAAAGCAATCTAAAAATTACAATGAAATTTAAAAAAAATCGTGGATCTAATCTTGGAAACTACGGTCTTCTAGATACAAACCATCCATCTCAACTAGTAACTGGTTGAGTGTGTTCTCTTGTTCACTCTGTCCGCCGAAGTTGCCTCTGCCTCTCTTTCTTCCTACAGCATCGATCTCGTCTATGAAGAGAATGCAAGGTGCATTCTTCCGGGCCAATACAAAGAGATCCCGAACCTACCCAAAATGATAGTGTTTTAGTCACACTGTGAACGAAGTTTGTTGGAAAGCATACTGAACACCATGAAGCTCATAATAGGATACAGAAAATGTACTTACCCTGGCTGGCCCAACCCCCACAAACATCTCTAAGAACTCTGATCCATTCACAGTGATGAAGGGGACATTGGCCTCTCCCGCAGTGGCCTTGGCTAGTAAAGTCTTTCCTGTGCCCGGGGGTCCGGTCAAAATAGCCCCCTAAACAAGTAGATTAAACCCTCTGTTGAAATCTAAGTTGACTTACTAAATTACAAACCCATTATGTAATGTTATGTAAAAGTCTTGCGCTACCTTTGGAATCTTGGCACCCAAATCCTGGTACTGCTTTGGGTTCTTAAGAAAGTTTACAAACTCCATGATCTCCAATTTGGCCTCCTCACAGCCCGCCACATCCTTGAATTTGACATCGATCTCGTCTCGTAGTACTTTGGCAGTGGTCTCGCTGACGCTGAAGAGCCCACCCATTCCCCTCCCTGGCCTCCCTGCCCCGGCTGGCCCTCTCCTCAGCATGAACAGTAAGAACCCAATGATCAAAACAGTGGGCAACATGCTAAAGAGGAACGACCTGGAAATGACAGAAGAATAAGACTAAAATTAAGAAACAAATATGCACAGCATTTAAAGTTCCTTGTTTGATTGATGATACTTTTCTTTTCCTTTACTAAATTTATTGCAAATTTACGTCAATATCTCACCCATCACTTTCAGTGGAGTAGACGACTGGCAGTCTGTTCTCTCCTTCAATGCCCAGCTCTAGCTGAGCAGTTTCCAGGTTTCGCTCAAATGTGTCCACACTGCCGATGTTGAACCACACATATTGCTGCTTGGAGAAAGGATCACAGTTCATTGTGTGTCATTAATATGCATAGTTTTTAGAGACAAAAGAAAAAAACACTGTACATATACTACCACTCAAAGGTTTGGGGTCGGTGATTTTTTTAATGTAGTAGTTGTATATTTTTATTTAATGCCATGTCAGCATCTTAGGCTATTTTCATGGCAAAAACAATTAAAAAAATACAAGTATAACAAATGCAATAAAAACTATCAAACAAACAAACACAAGTTATATTACACAAGATTTTTTACATTAACATATGATAAAAATTCAAAAAAAATTTCTGGCAAAATGATACTAAATAACTGATTTTTATTTTTTTATTTTATGTTCATCAAAGCTGCATTTATTTGTTCAAAGATACAGAAAAAAACAGTAAAATTTGTTTTCTATTTGAATATTTTTTCAATTGCAATTTATTCCTGTGATGCGAAGCTGAATTTTCAGCAATCATTACTCCAGTCTTCAGTGTCATATGGTCCTTCAAAAATCATTCTAATATTCTGATTTGGTGCTCACGAAACATTTCTTATTATCATCAATGTTGAAAACAGTTGTGCCGTTTAATATTTTTTGTGGAAACCATGATATATTTTTTTTCAAGATACTTTGATAAAATTTCAAAAGAACAGTATATTTGAAATAGAAATGGCATGTAAAAAAAATGTCTTTGCTCTGGATTTCAATCAATTTAATGCTGAATAAAAGTATTAATTTCTCAAAAATATATATCTTACTGACCCTGAACTTTTGGATGGTAGTCTGTGCCAGACTGATAGTCTGACCTGGCTAATGGATAATCTGTTTAATTATAAGATCGCTGGCTTGGTTACCAATGACTATCTAAAAATAATAATCATAACTGTATCAAATCATTGTAAAGAACTCACCCCGTCAACTGGAGTTTTACCAGGGGTAAAGATGACTTTTACATATCGCTTGTTTATAACCTCCAACCTGTCAACCTAGCAAAGATAAAATACATAACTTCATGGATCAAAGTTCAAGTGTAGGTGAAAAGAAACGTCAAACAACATTGATTGAAAATACAGATCAAATATAAGTAATTACTTACCACTCCTTTAGCAAGGTAACCATTTACAAAGTCTTTCCAGGTGACCTCTCTTCCTCCATCTCGGAAGAAGAAATAATATGTGACGGCTGTCCAGAAGGCCGTTCCACACAGGAAATACATACGGAACTCTTTATCATCCCACGGCACATCACCCTGCATGAAATGACAGAGAAATTAGGGCGTGTTATTGTGCAATGTACTGATCTTATTGTGAACAATTCATCCATGCATAGTTTTTTTTTTAATGCATTAAATATTTTTTTGACCTTTTAATTTTTTAGCAAAATGTTACCCTTGATCTTCCAATTAAATGTCAAGAGTTCTCTCTGGTGACATATGATGTATCATTACATCTGCCTCAGTAAACAGTAGTAAACAAGCTTTAAATGTTATAATAAGCCTAGTATTACCAATAGTAATTACTAGACAGCGTTTAACCTTTTGGAGACGGCTGTACCAACTGGATTCATCCTTCCGCCCCCCTCTTTTTCCTCCTCCTCCACTACTTCCACCTCCACCAGTGGTCTTCTGAGCATTGGTTGGTTTGGCCTCTGGGTTAAAACATACAGAAAACAACATGATTATATTGTATGTCAAAAGGCAATTAGCTCACATTATAAGCTTATGAGAAATATTACCTTTGACCTCTGCGTTGGATGACTTGGGCTCACCATTTTTTGGACCACCGTTTTTATTATTAGGGAAGTATTTTTCAAATCCTTCAGTGCAAGAATATAAAACGCAATTAGCAGAACAGTCCAGCTTTGAGAACTCAATGTCATTTTATAATTGATGTAATTCACACCTTTGGGAGGTTTGGAGCTTAATCTTCTATAGGTGCCCAAGACCTGAGAGAGCAAGGATCTTCTGTCTAGGACGATTTGCCCAACACCCTGGACCTTCAAAAGCAAATACATTGAGACGATGAACAGACATAATCACAACTGCTGAAAAATAGACTGCAGTACAAATGGAAATAAAAATACTCAAGGCACCATTTTGGTTCCTCCGATTACTGAAGCCCTTTAGAGAATCTCTAGGATCCTCTAATTAATATTATATATCTCAAAGTCATCCTTAGTTTTTGAAGAGACTGTTGACAGTACTCGGAGCTGTTGGAGGAACTTACAGGTTCCTGCCCTTTTCTCATTATGAATTATGATGTAACTATTTTCAGCAGATAATACGAAAACAGATAGTGAAATGCCAATAAGCTCTAAATGTTTTTTTTTATACCTATAATAACGATGTTCACAAGAATTATTACAATATCAAAGAAGCAATGCAGAGTTAGCAATAGCACGAACTGATGTTTTGGACGCTGTCTTGGTATAACAGTTTAATGTGAAGAACTGTGACATAACATGAGCTGGACGCGTTACCCAACGCAATGTCACACAGGCCGACCCTTGTTTACTGTCAAAACTCTCCGGTCTGTGACACCGCAGTCTGCAGCAGACAAGACACACGGATGACAAAATGTGTATTCGTGATCAGATCGTAGCGTATGGTGATGCGTTCCCGGATGATGAAAGATCCAGAGAGATACAGTCAAGCTGCACATTTACCGATTGCACACGGTTTGTTGATCTGACATTTGGCAGCAGAGCGTGGAGAAGGTTCCTGCAGCCTCTTGACAGATGCAGATACCGGTGTGCCATCATGGCACTGTGCGCTCTTGACTCTTAATCAATACAGAAAACAAGACATCGGACGAAAAGTTTTGGACAACATGAACTTGAAATTGACTGCATCCCATTGCGATTTACTTCCGGTGCACGCTGGTGACGCGCTCATTGTAAATATCCATGCTTAACCCTCTGTGGTCCAGTGTTACTTTTCTGCACTTTCTCTTTATTAATTGCTGTTAATTGTTTTCAGTTGCTGAATTGAGATATCATTTTGATATATTTGTGGTTCATCAAGTGATAAAAAAAAGTCTAGGTATAACTGTAAATAAAGAAAAACCAAGGTCTAAGAAAAATATTCTATATTCTATTACTTTTTAGATTTATGAAAACATTTTTGTAGACAATGCTAAAACTTTTTTAATTTCTCATTTTCTTCACCTTGGGTAGCCTATTGAGCCTTTCTAAGTTATATTTTAAGATAAAGTCATAAGAAAAAAAAGGAAAGCAAAGAAGATATAAAATAGGCTACATCAAAAGAAGGTGAAATCGATCTTAGAGGATTTTGTAGTTATGACATCAGACTTATTTAACTCTGAAATATTAGTCAATGGGAGTTCTGAAATAAAACCTTTTTTGCTCTCAGCATTAAAGGGCACTATTTTCACTGAACTACACACTTTTATTGTTAAAGAAAGATGGGGCAGTTACGGAAAGATTGGTTTTGTTTCTTTAAGAGAATTACTTATTTTTCTCTCTAATCCATTTATTATCTGTATGGACTGCGTGGCCAAATTTAAACATGGTCCCAGTGTTTCTTCAGAAGGGTCATAGCAGGGTCACAGTAAAGGACAGAGCAAAACACTGTCAGTAATGTGTACCGTTGCATGAAGCAACTTGTTTCCAAAGTCTTTGACTTGGCACTGCATCTTGCCCAACTGGAATGATCACATTCTTTTTACAATGTTAAGTTGCCCCATTTAAGGGGCCAAGTCCGCTAGATTAATTTATGATAATTAAAAATATCCTTTTTAATTTCCCTCTTAATACAGGCCCATGAAAATAGCTTTAAATATAAACAAGTACAAAAACAACAGCCGTTACTTTATCTGAAGTAAGTTAAAATGTGAACAAGAACATTTTTGTTGATTTATTACAACATTAACATTAATAGTAATGTGAGTAAGTAGCGCGGTAGAGGATTTGCAGGTGGGAAATTATATGAAAGAGCATTCCATGCATGCCCATATCCTACAAGCCCTTATATGTCTCTCTGTTCCTCGGTATCAGTAACATTAGAGTTTTGCTTTCTCTAAATTCACATATTGAAACTTTAATGAAAGAGTGACCTGCTGTGGCCAGCTGCATAAAATGCTTAGATTAGTCTTACTTCTTTAAGTTAGTCATCTAATTTTTGTCTTAAAAATTGCTCATAACTTTTTTAGTTCAGTTACAAAAAACATAGATTGGTCTAATTTGAATCTGAAAAATAAGACTTATTGCCCCATGGCTAACTACTAGTTGTTCAGACTACTTATTACTTATCTTAACATAGAGGCTTAATTTACGAAACTGGCCACTGATTCAACAATCAACACGTTGTATATAAATTTGTATGTATAAATTTAGTCTCTTTTATTAAATAAGGTTTAGATCGAAGTAATCTGACTATTGTAACAAAGGCACAAAATGCTGCCTTCTGTCTGCATTCTTATCCTGGGCCCCTTCAACATAAAGATGGATTTGGGGAATATGGCCTCTTCCTGAGGCTGCAGATTGGCCTAATGTTAAAATGCACTCATCCCAGAGCTGACGCTGCTGGGAGGGTAAGCCAGCCATGAATGGGACTGCTGATTGGCAGAACAGCACAGATACACTCACTACTCCATGACTATTGTTATAATAAGGACAAGCTAAATCATACACAGAGGGTAAGAGGTGACAAGACATTCACAATGACTTCCTAAAATCAATGAAGAGTTATACATGAATTAACACAGACATTCTTCTGTAAAGTATTTGTCCAGACATGTATTTTATCTTTGATATCTCAGATCTCAGCTCTGCCTGTGAAGGCATTTACTGTACTCTGTGTGGCATGTATGGCATGTTAACAACAGGATATAATAATGACCAATCACCTCACCTGTGACATACAGGCGACAGGTCGTTTTTCAAAAGCTGCATGCTTTCAAAATGAGCTGGAAGAAAACTTGCATACTTACAGCATTTTCTCTAAGAATGTATTCGCACAGATCACATGATCACTGGGAAGTAACTGCTAAGTCACAGTGACTTGTCTTGCTGCCCTTCATGGAAATGAGCAACACAAAATCAATTTCTACTTTTTCAGTCCTCCTTTTGAATCCAGTACAAACTATACAAACCATACAATCTGTTGTAAGCTTTATACTTTATTCAAGTATAAAGACTATGTGCACATATATTCCACTATCAGTCATTCACACAAACTGACACAACTTACACATATCATTTACTTTCCTAAACCTGAAAGGGACTCAACAAAAAAAATAAAATGAATTGCAATGTACTCTATTGACAGTCCTGATATTTTAAGGTTGTAATTTGTAATGGTCTAAATCACATCCTGAAACCTGCTTAACCCTCTGGGCTACACATACTTGTGCTTGGGAATTACTTCACTAGAACATGACATACAGTACAAAACGCTGTTCAGTTCTTAAGGAAATAGCTCAAAAAATGAGGGCTTGAAGACATGACGTTAACCTTAAAAAGTTCATTAGGCTAATAGTACTTGCAGCTGAACTTATAAGCAAACATGGTGATTTTATAGAGCAGATTTGATGTTTTGATACATTACATGTGTGTATTCCATGGGAACGCTGTAGCCTAAATCATAAAATGCCACAGAAACTACCATAACCTGAGGAAAAAATTCTTTAACTACTTCTAAGCTTAAATCAATCACAAATCGGACATTGACATTTGTGAAATTGAAGACCCATGAAATGCAGCTGTAGGCGCTTGTCTTTTTTCTTCTGACTGGTTGTCTCTTTTGGTTGAGTCTGGCTTATCAGACAGTGGTCAACTGATAAATTGCCTTTCAAAAAGCTCAGAAATTACTCAACAAACATAACTTATCATATTGCATTGCCTGTTTGCAGCTCACAAATGAGTCAAGAGCAAGGCTTTACAGTGGAGGTTTGTTCAGAAATCTGATATATTTTACACACACACACACACACACACACAAAAACCCTTGTAGAATGTTTGCTTTATACTCAGCTGTCACACAGCAGATCTGAGAGCTGAGTTCCTTGATCGCTATCAATCTGCAAAGGAATTCCTCGACAAAAGCAACATTTAAACCTCTCCAGCCACAGTATTTATACTCAGAATACCTCAAACCACAGAGGACCACAATCATGTGAAATGATAACCAACACAATTAGGAAGAGGCCCAAGAACGCTTGAATATGTGTTCCAGTTTTCATTGGCCTGTTTGAAGTGAAAAGATGTTTGAGAAATTCAACAGTTTTAGTATTTTTTTCTGATGAAAAACAGATTAATTTCATTCATAAATCTCATAAACAAATATCTTGACCCTATATATCTTCCAACATATAAGGTATTTCATATATTTTCTGTTTATATATATATATATACACACACACACACACACACACACACACACACATACATACATACATAATATATATATACTGTATATATATATACACATATATATACACATACACACACACACACAGTGTTCTGGCTGAGGGAAGGAGGTTCTCGTTCAAGATTTTACAGTACATGGCTCCGTCCATTTGCCCCTCAATGCGGTGAAGTCGTCCTGTACCCTTAGCAGAAAAGCAGCCCCAAAGTATAATGTTTCCACCTCCGTGCTTGACTGTAGGGATGGTGTTCTTGGGGTCATAGTCAGCATTTCTCTCCCTCCAAACACGGCGAGTCGAGTTTATGCTTAGGAGCTCCATTTTGGTTTCATCTGACCACAGCACTTTCTCCCAAGCCTTCTCTGAATCATTTAGATGTTCAGACGGGCCTGTACATGTGCCTTCTTGAGCAGGGGGACCTTGCGGGCACTGCATGATTT
>NW_015658519.1:1769410-1793928 GCF_001515625.1 Sinocyclocheilus rhinocerous | reverse complement strand
ATTCCTCTCCCTCCAAACACGGCGAGTCAAGTTAATGCCAAAGAGCTCTATTTTGGTCTCATCTGACCACAACCTTCTCTGAATCATTTAGATGTTCTTTGGCAAACTTTAAACGGGCCTGTACATGCGCCTTCTTGAGCAGGGGGGGCCTTGCGGGTGCTGCAGGAGTTCAGGATTTCCATTGCGGTGTAGTGTGTTACCAATGTTTTGCTTGGTGACTGTGGTCCCAACTGCCTTAAGATCATTAACAAGCTCCTCCGTTGTCTCCTTCTCACCAAGCTTCTTGCTGATGGTCTTGTAGCCCATTCCAGCCTTATGCAGATCTACAATCTTGTCTCTGACATCCTTTGACAGCTCTTTGTTCTTACCCATTCTTTCAATTTAAGAAAGTAAGTTTCTTGTGCTGCCTTAAAAGTCAACTTGAAAGGTTAAGTTGTACTAAATGACTCACTAAGAATCACTTAGTACAACTGAGTTAACTTAGCTGTGATATATATATACAGTATATAAGTTGTACTAAGTGTATGCATATGCCTTGAATTTAATGCGAGCAGCTACTGGTAGCCAGTGCAAATTGATGAACAGAGGTGTGACATGCGTTCTTTGTGGCTCATTAAAGATTAATCTTGCAGCGGCATTTTGGATTAATTTTAGAGGTTTGATAGAAGTGGCTGGAAGACCTGCCAAGAGAGCATTGCAATAGTCCAGCCTGGACAGAACAAGAGCTTGAACAAGGTGTTGTGTTGCATGTTCTGAAAGAAAGGGCCTGATCTTTCTAATGTTGTATAAAGCAAATCTGCAGGACCAGGCAGTTTTAGCAATGTGGTCTGAGAAATTCAGCTTATCATCAATCACAACTCCAAGGTTTCTGGTTGTTTTTGAAGGAGTTATGGTTGATGAGCCTAACTGGATGGTGAAATTTTGATAAAGTGATGGGTTTGTTGAAACCACAAGCAGTTCTGTCTTAGCCAAGTGGAGTTGAAGGTCATGGTCCTTCATCCAACAAAAAATGTCTGTTAGACATGCTGAGATGCGAGCAGCTATCGTCGGATCATCAGGATGGAATGAGAGGTAGAGTTGTATATACTGTTTTGCATGTGCATTATCATTATTTTTTAAGAAGCATAGCTTTAAAAAGTTCATATTTCAAATATAGTATATTTGAATCCAAATCCAAATTAACCCCACTCAATAATGCAGTTTTTGTCTTTGTATCCCTTTAAACAACTGCCTATGTATCGGTTATACGACTCAGAAAAATAAAAAGGTTAAAAAAATAGTTACTCACATGACTAGCACAGTGCTTTCCAACCTATAAATTATTAGTGCCGCTTGACAGATTCACTACACTAATAGTGCACTAATTCTAATAGTGCTCTCAGCTGACATGACTAGTGTCTACAGCTCTAATAACAGGTGCAGCACGTATAGTGGACGTTAAAGAACTGCTTCTCCAGAATAAAACAAACCAAACATTCGATCTCAGTCTGGATTTGCTTTACTACTGTACTGTTTGAGCATAATTTATCATGACCCCTATAGGCAACTGAAAGCACAGCATGCCGTTATAAAATGCTGAAGCGATCATTGGGAGTGGCTCATCATGAGATACCTTTTATTGAGACGATAGCCGCCACTGGCAGGTAATCTGTACCTGTGAAGAGAAGGCTAGAGGAAAAGTGCAGCGCTCAGTTGCGTCTGTTTTGCGCCAGCGAGACTTTGCGACGTTTTATGTTGTTTCTTTTTGCGTGTGAACTCCTGGAGTCGAGAACACTGGACAGATTGTGTACGAGGAGGATATAACAGTGCTGTATTTACGAGAAATGGATTCCAACGGCATTGCTGAGAAACAAGGTAAGTGTTGAATGAAAACTAAAACGGAACTGAAATTAATTAATCCGAAATGTCACAAAAGTCAGTCGAACAATCTTCTGTAAATTCGGTTTGAGAGCAGTGAATGTTCAGACCTGTTCTCTAAACCTGCACGCTCTCTTGAGTTTCAGCCACGCGCAACTGAATGTTCACCAATACCAAACATGATTCCTCACGCACTAATTTATGAAATATTTCATTTTAAGGTCGAAGTTTCAAACAACGGAGAGGGGGGAAACAAACTGAAGATGAACCAAGTTTTATTTATTGTGTTATACATTAGATATTGATTTGAACTTGTGCACTAATTTTGAAAATAGCCTACTTTTGCGAATCACACTTTTTTTTTTCAGACAGCTATTTCTGTGGATGTAGTATGATAAACGCATGAATGGGTGGTGTAAATTGAGTTAGGGGACATAATATGGCTGCCACACCCTTAGTAACTTTGTATTGTCATGTGTTGGGTGTATTTGTCAATCTCTTACAGTGCTCCAATTTTGCAGCAATATAATAACCTACTAGACTTTCTATTGAGAATGGGGCACAGGAGAGGTGTCAGTAGCCTGGAGCAACATTCCGTTGACTGTCTCGCATAACATCCCTTTCATTACTTTAGTTCCTCTGACTGAAACGTCTGTCAAATTATGGGTTTACTCAATTCTTTAAACCAAGGCTCAGCTCATTTTACGGTGTTTTTCAACAGATCACGGTTTACAAAAAAAGTGACTAAAATATTCTTAAAAAGAGAAACATTTTATTTTTTAAATATTCAGTTTGTGCAGGGTTTTTCCCAGAAGGTGATAAGGTGTTACCGTAAATGTGACCTGCGTTTGGGTTCTTAAAAAGCCTAAGGCATCTAAATAACTGCGTGCTTGTTGTGTACACACCTCCTGAATCTCCAGTATCTCTGTCATCCAGACGGATATGAATAGGATATAACTGTCCTCCCTCGCACTGAAATGGCAGCAGGAAGCAGCCTGTGGGTTTGTAAGAGCAGATAGACTCACTACAAATTGTCTTAATATTACAGGGGGTAAAAGTCCATAGAACCACTGCAAGTGTTTGCTTTCTTTAACAGAAAGCTGTCATGTACGTACATACATACTTATCTGAATCCAAAACAAACATAATACAATGTCAACAAAAGACAGTTAGGGCAGAACTTTGTTTAAAAGTAGATATATGAAAGCCGTTGTGCAATAAACAAAATTTTACTGTGAAAATTAGGTACTGAAATGTAGAATGAAATTAAAAATTTGTATAAACATCAATATAGCCTTTATCAGTTTTATTTTAGTGTTATTTATATACTATTGTAGTATTTATTCATATTTGGAATCAGCTTTTGTTATTTCCATTTTTCATTTTAGTTTAGGTTTTAGTAATTTTATGTGCTTTTGCCACTTATTTATTAAATATTTCTATTTGACTTTAGTTTATTGCTCTTTACTCATTTTGGTATTTCATTATAAACTTTAGATGCCAAGGTTTCATTTAAGCTATTCTCATCTATGGTTTGTATTTAATTTCAGCTTTCAATGTATAAAAATTATATTTAATATTTTTAGTTAATAATATCATTAGCCTGGCCCATTACATTTAAACACCATCTAAAATATATAAACAATATTTATATTGACATTGCAGTACAAAAACATTCTGCTCTTCACATGTCTACCATTTATTAACGCATATGTTAGATAATATTTCTCAACTGGTTTAATAGACTACGCCAAATGCCACCAAGTGAGGCATGAACAACTTTTCTGAAAATATAAGGCCGTGTATGATTCTGAAACGATCATTATTACTACCATCATAATAGAACAGCAAGCATATCAAGGCATAAGATTCCAAGTGTGGCTGCTGGCAAATACAGCCACTAGATGGCGCCATTGATTCTGCACAGAAAGACACTCAAAAAAAGCCCAACAGGTATTTCACCAGCAGTTGTGTAGGCTAGTATTCGCGCTTGGCGCTTTCAACCGTAGTCTCTGACTCAGGTATACTTTTAATAAGTGTACTTATTAAATCTATCTTTGAACAAACATTCTTAAAGTGTTGTTTGAATTCACGAATCACCAACGAATATAGCCACTCGATGAGATCAGGTGTCACTACAGTCATATTCTAGGGATGAATTTTGGATTAGTACACGCCCCGAATCCGGGGACAAGTGAGTGAGCACAACACAGCAGGTCTTTGGGATATGTTTGTGGCTCCCTTATTCAGAAGCAGTTTTGATTTTTGTTGCGGAATATTCACAATATGCAATGTGTACGAAGACAACCAGCGCGGACCAAATCTCAAGAGTCCTTATACCGCGCGCAGATGAAAACAACAGCGAGAAACAACATGAAACATCTCGGTAGGACAAAGAATAAAACAATAATCTTATGTGTAATCTGAGAACTTGACATTTCATACTTGCCTTTACAGTGGCATTCAGTTGGTTATTTAAAGATGTGTATAGTTCATTGACAAGCACCTCGAAGGAAATCGTCTTTATTAACTTGCCTATCTAGAATGCAGTGTAAGCTGGGAGCTTTTGCTATTGTCGTAAATAGAGCAAGAACACATCACACCTAATTGATTCATGGTTGTGTTAAATTACTCATAAATACACACCACGCCTTTGTGAATAATTCGTTTGTGCTATGGCAGTTTGACCTAAAAGCAAGTCCTGGTTGGTGTCAGGTGCCAGTGTGTTCACGTCTTTTTGTGCAGTCTTTTGTGTTTTACATAAAAGTTTATAAGCCACGTTTTCTTCCTCAGCAGCTGGACTCATGAATGGGTGGGTTCCTT
This sequence comes from Sinocyclocheilus rhinocerous, assembly GCF_001515625.1. Lineage (NCBI taxonomy): Eukaryota > Metazoa > Chordata > Actinopteri > Cypriniformes > Cyprinidae > Sinocyclocheilus > Sinocyclocheilus rhinocerous. Next base: position 1,789,248 of record NW_015658519.1, on the reverse strand, counting down.
CCTCAATTGGACCACAGAGCGACAATACAATCCTTTTTGTTTGTTCTGCCTTCATAAAAAGAATGTTGAGGGAAATAACCCACAAATCTGTCTTTCAGAATGAGCTTTGAAAGAATGATTACATGAGCAGTCTTGCTCTTGTCCTCCCCACAGGTTTGGAGGATGACGGGGACCTGCAGTTCCTGATGAATGGCGGAGATCTTTTGAAAGTCCGTTCGGGATCATGGAAAAAGACACGCTACTACAAACTCCAGGAGGACTGCAAGACCATGTGGCATGAATCCAAAAAGACCTTGAAGTCCAAACAGACATGTGAGTCCCAAAAAGGATGTGCGCAGGGGTGTGTCAGTCAACCCTTTCTTTGCTCGTGTGCTTGTCCTGCACTGACCTATATTGTGTTTTGTTTGTCAGTATATAAATGTTAATAAATGTCTCTCACAGAAGTTACTACAGCGCTTCCTTCCTCAAATCCACATTTTTAAACATAAACGGGGTAAAATGAATGCATAAAGACTAAATGTAGTTGCATATAGTATGTACTGTACAGGCAGTGTAACATATTAATGTCTGTGACAGTGAAATGATCTTGCTTGGTTTAATATTAAAGTTATTTTATCTATAATGAATACTATTATCAGGTTTGTGCCAACAAAATCAGTTGGACTGAGGCTGATGTTTACTGGGTGTGGTTCAAAAATACTGATATAGACATTAACATTGCTTGTGATTTATTGAATTATTGATGTGTATTGCCATTCAAAAGTTTGGGCTCTGTAAGATGATCGTTAATCTTATCAGGTTCTTGGGAATATATCTACTATGCTGTTCTGCAGCGTGTTTGTTTGATGATTTCAGAGCCTGTCTGTCTTCAGGAACAACCGTCAGATACCTCAGAAACCAGCTGAATGTCTCAGTAGATGTTTAAACCAGCAAGCGGCCTTCTAAGGGATCTGCAAAAACCAATCATTTCATCTGGATCTCAGGGCAGGTTTTATAAATGTGGGTGAATCTCGTGAAAATCTAAAGAAAATTTATAACATAATATGCATATTTTAGTTTTTCTTTTATATGCATATATATGTATATGCACCTATTTACATACATATTTTAGATTTTAATAACTGAATCTCATGATCTCATCAAATTTATAAGAAATTTAGCATCATTTCAGAAGTTTGGGCTCTGTAAGATATATATATATATATATATTTATAAAAATTATTATTATACTTTTAAATACTTTTATTCAGCAGGGGTGCATTAAATTGATCAAAAGTGGTAGTACAAAATATTCCTGTCTCAGATAAATGCTGTTCTTTTGGACTTCTATTCATCAAAGAGTCCTGAAATATATCATAGTCTCAACAATATTTAGTAGCACAATTGTGATCAACATTGATGGTAATTATAAATGTTTCTAGAGCATAAAATCAGCATATTAAAATGATTTCTGAAGGATTACTTGACACTGAAGACTGGAGTAATGATGCTGAAAATTCACAATTATATATATCAAAATAAAAACATTTTAAATTGTAATAAAAATCACAATGTTGCTGTTTTTACTGTATTTTTGATCAAATAAATGCAGCCTTGGTCAGCATAAAAGATTTAAAAAAACAAAATCTTCTGAATTGTAAATGTATGATTATATCACTACATCTTTACATCATAATAATGTCATAGTGATCTCTTGCCCTTGTTAAATGCTTTAAAGCATTGGCAAGAAGATTTGTTTATCATTTTTAGATGTAATTAATTAAAAGGGCTATTATTGATGAAACAAATGTTTCTCCAAATTAGCCATTTGTGTACTAGTTGTGTGTTTTGCTACAGCACATTAAAGTTACATTGTCATTTTGTGACCAGTGCTGTAAAATACAAGCCTGGGGCTATGTTTAAAACGTATGTATATTTTCCCTCAAAGTATGCAAATTCCAAAATCAAGTTTCCGATGCTTTTTTTCTTATGCAAGACCTCTTCTGCATAGAATTTCCATATGCATATTACCATGATGATACAGCGTTTACCAGCAACCCCTAATAGAAACTAGGAAAAACTGCTTTTAGGAAATATCTTTATTATAAATAACATTTTTAATGGTTTTAAGCATAAATCACTGTAAGCATACTTACTGGAAAATAAAATCGAGTTTACTGATTTACAACATTTTTGCCATTTAAAAAACTGACATCAGGTAATGACAAATTTTGGATGTAAATCATCCAAAATATAAGCTCACCATTTTATTCACAGTACAGATGTTACATTTGCACACTGCTAAACTGCAGTGTTATTTTTGATAATGTTGGGAAAGCCATGGATGAGGGACCCACATTGTTATATATTATGTTTCTGTATCTGTCACTCTCCCAGTCTCTGTTGAGGACATTGACGAGGTACGAACAGGTCGGCAGACAGAGAGTTTGAGGAAATACACAGAGGAATCAGTGGAGGGTCGAGCGTTCTCCATCCTGTTTAAAGGCCGACAGAAGGGCCTGGACCTGATCGCCAGGTCTGAGGAGGAAGCCAAGAAGTGGGTCGGCGGTTTGGAGAAGGTCATCTCAAACATAAAGAACCTCACTCCTCAGAAGAAAACAGAGCAGTATCCTTTTCAAACGCCTGTGACGTTTAGGTGCAATTCAAGCGTTACTTGTCAAATCTCGTTCTAATTGTCCTTACATCAGAGCTCTCCAGCTGGATCTACAGCTGTTTGCGTAAAGCAGATAAAAACTTTGATAACAAGATCAGTCAGAAAGAGCTAAAGAGCTTTCTACGAGACATCAACATTGAGGTGTCTGAAGACTACGCTGAAATGCTCTTTCAGGTAATATTTCTGTAATTATGCAGGAGTCTAACCTAGTTTGCCCATCTATATTGTTGTTCCCACAGTGCTGCATCTCACGCCTGTTTCATACTGCACGCGTTAGCAGAGCAGAGGCAGCGCGTATGCAGAGCGGGTTGACCAGCTGAAGCCGCTGTACTGCAAATGCAGACGAGTATCGTTCATTCGGTCACGCTTTACAGGTGTTCTCCGACAACTGTCTGTCATGTGCTTTGATATGGGCAGCATGCTGTGATGCGGCCGTGTTCTCTGTCACGTGCATATAACATGCTGTACATATAGTTTACATTATAAAAAGTAATCTTAAAGTTAATAAATGCCTGTAGTTTTAATAATTTAAACAGGCTTTTGAAGTTTGGGCAATAACATTTGGCAGTGATGTGTTTTTGTGTAGTTGATTCTGTGCCAACTCTAATATTTAATGTTTTTTTTTTTTTTAAATGTTGTAGATTTAAGTAGCAAATGAGAATCGCTAAAATTATTGAATATATTTTGAGATGAAGGTTACATATACCTAAACCTAAACCTACCCGTCTCCACCCCCTGATCCCTAAACCCACCCATCTCCACCCTTAGATGTGGATCCAACCATGCCCTGATCTTGTGTTCTGCAGTCAGGGGCTACTGCTGCTGTTGGGGCGAAAGACACAATAATTAACATGATAATTAATAGATGGCTGACTTTTTCATTTGTGGACATGACATGGTTCGATTCAGATGGTAAATATAATATATTATGTTGGGTGTCCACCTTAGAGATAATCCCCATGTTTATAATAAAACCATCATATTTAAAAACATGATATTAATCATATCATATAATAAAATATAATTTGTTGTTACTACTGTAAATCTATATTGAATTATTATGTAATCTCCTTCAATGCTTTCAGAATCTTTACTTTTTATTTTGTTTCTGTATTTTAAAATATATTTTTATATTAACATTTTAATGACAGTATATTTATCGAAATAAGCAGAAAATAGCCTAGTACAAACTTTGCTAAAGTGATTGTTTTGAACAAGTATTAACTTAGACATGAAAAAACAAACAAACAAAAAAAAACATTATTTTAGCTAAAGTATTTATCAATACTGTGTGCCTTTTGCCCCGTGATTGTGAAACACGAAACACCTCACTTACATGATTTTACGGTGAAATTGTTATTTGTCATGTTAATCAGGTCAGTTTTGATCCAGAACATTGCACTGTGTTTTTAATCCAGCGTAAGCAGTGCAGCAAAAATAGACTCGGCGCCGAAATGATCGCGGCGCTGCCTGCTCCTGCTACGCGCTGCCGTGCCGCATTTTTCATGTTAATCAGGTCAATTTTGATCAAGAAAAATGCACTGTGGCTTTAATTCAGCGTAAGCGGTGCAGCAAAAATAGACTCGGCGCCGAAAAGATCGTGGCACTGCCGCTTCTGCTTTGCTCTTGCTACGCGCTGCCGTGCCGCCTCTGCGTGCGGTGTGAATGCTCTAATCTGTTAACATGGGCGCCGAAAAAAACACGCTCTGCTTACGCGTGTGGTGTGAAACCGGCGTATGTGGAAAATAATGTGTTTTTTTTACTTTAAACCGCATAAACACATTTCATTACACCAAATACACAAAATAATGTTCTTTTTAGCAGCATCATATGACCCCTTTAACTAACAATAAGCAATAAATTTTATACAGTATTTATTTAACATTTTTAGTGTTTGGTTAATAAAAATACAAATGTTCATTGTTAGTTTGTGTTAGCTCAGGTCCATTAAATATTATTAAAGGGATGATTCACCCAAAATGAAAATTCTGTCATTAATTACTCACCCTCATTTCGTTCCAAACCCGTAAGACGTTCGTTCATTTTAGGAACACAAATTAAGATATTTTTGATGAAATCTGAGAGCTCTCTGACCCTCCGTAGACAGCAACGCAACTGCAATGTTCCCAGGTCCAGAAACGTAGCAAGGACATCGGTAAAATAGTCCATGTGACATCAGTGGTTCAACCGTAATTTTACGAAGATACGAGAATATTTTTTGTGCGCAAAGAAAACAATAATAACAATTTATTCAACAATTCTTCTCCCCGTGTTACCATCTTCCGCCATCAAAAATATCTTAATTTGTGTTCCGAAGATGAACGAACGTCTTACGGGTTTGGAACAACATGAGGGTGAGTAATTAATGACAGAATTTTCATTTTTGGGTGAACTAACCCTTTAAGAGATACTTTTGATTTTAATAATATATTAGTAAATGTTGAAATGAACATGAGCTAAGATTATTAAATGCTTTAGAAGTATAAGTTCATGTTAACAACAAATTGAACCTTATTGTAAAGTATTACCCACACAAGAAATAACTTGACTAGAAAAGCCTCTTGTTTCCTCTCTTTCAGAAATGTGACAAATCAAAGTGTGGATTCCTGGAGGGCAAGGAGATTGAGCATTTCTATGAAATCCTGACACAAAGAGAGGAGATTGATGTCATCTATGAAGAGTATGCAAAGACAGATGGTCTCATGAGCGCCGCTGACCTGCTCAACTTCCTGTTGCATGAACAGAAAGAAGACGTGTCTCAGAATGATGCCCTTCAGCTTATTGAGAAATATGAACTTGATGAAAATGGTAATGCCTCCTGCTTGAGTTACTCTTATTTATAAGTTGCTATGGATAAAAAACATCTGCTATACACTACTATTCAAAAGTTTGGGGTCAGTAATTTTTTTTTGTTTGTTTTTAAGAAATGACTTATTCAGCAACGATGCATTCAATTAATAAAATCACGATTAATCAAAGTTTTTATTTACATAATATATGTGTGTGTGCTGTGTATATTTATGTATATGTAAATACAAACACATGCATGTATATATTTAAGAAAAATATGTTGTTTATATATTTAATATATTTATATATAATATAAAATATAAGAATATAAATGTATATGCATGTAAATATTTCCAAAATATATGCTGTGTAAATGCATCTATATATACATAATAAATATACACAGTACACACACATATATTATGTACACAAAAACGTATTTTTGGATGTGATTAATCGCGATGAATCGTTTGACAGCACTAGTTACAAAATATTTTTATTTAAAATAAATCCTGTTCTTTTTATATTCATTAAAGAATCTTTAAAAAATGTATTGTGATTTCCACAAAAATATTAAGCAATTAAGTTTATAATCAATATTAATAATAAGAAAAATAAATGTTTTTTGAGCAGCAAGTCAGTATATTAGAATGATTTCTGAAGGATCATGTGACACTGAAGACTGGAGTAATGACTTTGCCACCACAGGAATAAATTAAATTTTTACATACAAAAAATCTTGCCAACCACAAACTTTTGAGCGATAGTGTAAGTAAATGTATTTAGTTTCAGTCTCGGGGAGAAAAAAATGCAAGTGTAACTACAATGTATTTGTAATTGCATGTCTGTGTTTTGCACTTTTTGTAGCCAAAGCCAAACAGCAAATGACAAAGGATGGCTTCCTAATGTACTTGCACCAGCCGGAGGGGCTGATCTCTAACCTGGCTCATGAAAATGTTTACCAGGACATGAACCAGCCTCTCAACCATTACTTCATCTCCTCCTCTCACAACACATACCTGCTGGAGGACCAGCTCAAAGGACCCAGCAGCACTGAGGCATACATAAAGTAATCATATCAATCATTCACCTTTTGTTTGCATTTTAATGAAATAGTTTAAAGATGAAATGCATTATTAGATACTATTAGATTATTAGATAATTAGATACAGGCTTCATAATGAAAGTATCTCAATTAATTTACCTTTCTTAAAGCATGGCTTATTTTTGGAGTACCAAGTTGTATTGTCCCTCCATAGAGCACTTCTGAAGGGCTGCCGTTGTGTGGAGTTGGACTGCTGGGATGGATCAGATGGAGAGCCGGTCATTTACCATGGATACACTCTCACCTCAAAGGTCCTCTTCAAAGATGTGATCAAAGCCATTCAAGAAAATGCCTTCAAGGTAAAAAATATTTATAACAATGAATGCAAACAGCTGTCATTTCACAGAGATAATATGTGACCTTGGACCACAAAACCAGTCTTAAGTGTCAATTTTTCAAAATTGAGATTTATACATCATCTGAAAACTGAATAAATAAGCTTTCCACTGATGTATGGTTTGTTAGAATAGGACAATATGTGGTCGAGATACAACTATTTGAATATCTGGAATCTGAGGGTGCAAAATGTTAGGATAGGACAATGTTTGGCCGAGATACAATTATTTGAAAATCTGGAATCTGAGGGAGCTAAAAAATCTAAATATTGAGAAAATCGCCTTTAAAGTTGTCCAACTGAAGTCCTTAGCAATGCATATTAATAATCAAAAATTAAGTTTTGATATATTTACGGTAGGAAATTTGCAAAATATCTTCATGGAACATGATCTTTACTTAATATCCTAATGATTTTTGGCATAAAATAAAAATTAAAAAAAGTTTTGTGGTCCAGGGTCACATATAGTGACGGATAATGTTTGTTTTGGGACTTGTAGAGCAGAGGTCCCCAACCACCGGATCGCGACCCACTACCGGGCCGTGGAAGAATTCCTACTAGGGCTGCCGCGATTTGTCGATTCTATTCGACTATTCGATTTTTAAAAATCCTTTACGTCATTTTGTCTGCGTCGACTAACGGGCAAAATACCGGTAGTGGCGCATTTCACGGGCGAGAATCCATAAAACACATTATTAGACGGTTTTCCAAGGCCTCATGATATATTAAGCCCACTTAAAAATTATAATTAAGCATAACTGTGAATTCACAAACGCTACGATTTAATTAAATAATTATATGTGATGCAGTTATAGGCGTGTAGGTTATGTACGTGTGTCTCACAGCGGCTCCGTTCACAGTAAATGCTGTTCCACAGGAACTGTTATCATTTACATGTGTGTGAAGCGGCTCAAACTCCATCTCTGCATGTTGTTGTGAGTTTGGGTTTATTATAACGTTCATCTGGGAACGTAACGTGCGCCATTTCATCAGATTTGTAAGGTAAATAATTTATAAATCCACGCAAACACAGGAGAATACATCATTATCTCACGGTTTCAAAATAAAAGCTCAAACCCTCACACTTTTTTTTTAAAAACAAAGAGTTTACACGTTTTGATGTCCACATATTCTTTTAATTACAGTGGCTATAGCATTTCCACTTGCTTCTTGCACTCTATGTTGCACTTTACTTTTGCCTTAAAAAAAGATTTCATAGAAATTTGGATTTCATTTGGAGTTTCACTACTGAAGTCCTCTGTTCATTTTTTTCATCATGCTGGAGATGTCTGTTTAAATCTGTTGTTTACACATTTCTAAGAGTACTTTTAATACTTAAAATTTTTAATAATAATAACTTTTAATAATACAATTTTAATACTTGATTCTAGTGGACTTTAAACATTGCATTTATTTAATGTGAAAACCCATCTAGTGGGGTTAATTGAAACATGTTTTTTCCCCTTTATAGTTTCACTCACAGCTGTAATGAACAGAAGCCCAGAACATGTGGATGTATTGACATTAAGAACATGCTGACTTTCTCAGACTTTTGTAATTATTTTCTTTTTATTTCATTTTTATTAGGTTTGTTTACATTTTTACTCTTTTAGTTTTACATTTCGTCAGTGGCTTGTTTACATTTATACTTTTTTACGGTACACTACACTTTTCTGAATGGCAAAGTTGCAAGTTTAATAAAATGTTATTTAAAATTGTTGATTTTTTGTGCGGGAAATTAATCGTTTAGATTAATCGATAAATTAGTCGATAGATTAATCGAGAGGGAAAAAAGGTCGTTAGTGGCAGCCCTAATTCCTACCGGGTCGCGAGAACGTTCTGGGGAAAATGTGTATAGATATGACGCTCTGTTATTTATTGTGCATAAATGATTGTTCTAATTATTCTGTATTTTTGTTATATGCGATTGATATCGAGTAGCAATTTGACGATTTCATGTTAAATTAGTAAATAAAAGATTGCTCTGATCTGTCTAGGCTATTAGGGCTTAAATGGATCGCAGTTGATCCGTGATATACGGACCAGGTCCAGACCCCACCGTTCGGCATGTGATTCGCAGATTAATTTGCCAATTTACACGTTCAAGCTATTTAAAACCACAAGAAGAAGAAACGAAACAGAACTCAATTCGTTACTTACGCGCTGTTCTCGTACACACCCGAAGCGCGCACAAGCATAGAGACATGTTTCAGACGGCGCGGCATACCGAGTTGATTCCTCTTTCATGTCTCCCTGCGTTTAAGATACATACGCATGGGGGTTTGCGGTTACGTCGCAATACTGGAAATATTTCTGTTTTAAACCATGAAGGCGAGCCAGTGGATATCACACAAGCAACGTGCAAACTTTGCGCAATAGTTATGCCGGTGAACGTCTTAACTTCAGTCACTATACTGAAATTGAAAGTAAAAAACTGACTGAGTTTTCTAACGCTGCATTAACAGCGCATATTCTCTCAGAGACGACAAGAGACGAATCTACTTCAACATGTGCTGATAACAGTATAAATGAATAGACCTGTATTAAAGACCCCATCTCCCCCGGTCCTGCAAGATTTTTTTCAAACCGTAACTGGTCCGTGGTGTAAAAAAGGTTGGAGACCCCTGATGTGTTTTTTCCCTTTTACCAGACGTCCGAGTATCCTTTGATCCTGTCTTTGGAGAACCACTGCAGTGTGGAGCAGCAGAAGATCATGGCTCAGCACTTGATTTCCATCCTGGGTAGCGCTCTGATCACCAAACCCCTCGGAGATCAGATGCCCACATGCCTCCCTTCCCCAGAGGTTAGTGATTGCAAGATGTTAATGTTCAGTAATCCGCTAAGCCATGTTATACATGCATATTCAGTTGCAAGACTATGTAAGGCATACCGTAAGTTAATCTGGTTATTATAAAATACAAAATAAACCTGACAGGGTGCTCGGGAAGCCGAGTCGAGCAGAGAAGGTTTGTTTTGTAATAATGACGAACTGATTGTATGCTATCCTTCTAATTACACACCCAATTGTAAATAAGAAATTACATGGGCATGAATTATAAAGTTGAAATTATTTTTATCATGTAAGAAGAACCAGATTGTTTATACCCGCTGTAGAATAGGTCATTCCTGGATGACACACAAGCTTTTAATACTTGGAGAAGATCCTCCAACATGTTCTCTCTGCCAAACCCCTTTATCTCTGAAACATGTTTTATTATATTGTGCTGGTTTTAACCGTGATAATTTTTTTTTTATTCAGTTAACTCTTTTGAAGAGATTTTTAACAGAGTTAAGCCAGATACAGTTTGAGTTTTTAGCAAAAATACATTTTAAAAACCTAATATAATTTGTTTTAAGAAAATAGCCACAGAAGCTGGCATGGCGTGAAACACAAACAAACAAGCAAACAAACAAAATGATGTAAGAAAAAAGAGGCAATGGTGGAATGGAAAGAGACATTGTTAGAGATTGGTCACCAGGAAAGATGATCAAAATATTTAGTTGGGATGCAATGATATTAAAGGTCCCATATTGTCAAAACTGAAATTTCCTGGCTTTTTTCACGATTACTGAGGTCTAGGGGCTATTTAACTACTAATATAAAAGTTTCAAAACAGTCAGTCCACAGTAAAATGCACACAGCCTGGTTCTCAGCAGAGCTCCTGAGAGAGGAGCTGTAAAAATATATTGAGATGGTTTTTGGTACTTATACCACAAATATATATTCTTAAGGACATCAAAACCTAAAATAAAACTCCAGAAAGGTGTACACTATGGGACCTTTAACATTCTGGCCGATGCAATAAGCCAAAATTAGTTATTTTTTTTAAGGACTTATTTATGAACCCAGAAAAACTTTTACCATTTTTATCACAAGTGCATTTAAAGAATATTTTATAGAAATTGTGCTTAATCTTGTCTTTTTGTCTGAGTAGTTTTTTATATTTATGATATTATGTTGTTGAATATTAAATTTTTATCTGCCATGTAAAAGCCAATGAAGCTGATATGGCAATACATTTAAAGGGATAGTACACCCAAAAATGAAAAATCTGTCATTAATTACTCGCCCTCATGTCGTTCCAAACCAGTAACACCTTTGTTCATCTTCTGAACACAAATTAAGATATTTTTGATGGAATCCGAGAGCTTTCTGACCCTGCATAGACAGCAACACAACTAGCACATTCAAGGCTCAGAAAGGTAGTAAAGGACATTGTTAAAATAGTGTGACATCAGTGGTTCAACTGAAATTTTCTGAAGCTACGAGAATACTTTTTGTGCGCAAGGAAAACAAAAATAATTACTTTAACAATTTCTTCTCTTCCGTGTCAGTCTTTGACACGTGTTCACTAGAGTACCACGACGCATGTGTGTGCACTCCTCTGATTGTAAACAAATATGACAGCTCCTGCGTCAGCAGCACCACACACAAAAAGTATTCTCATAGCTCCATAAAATTACGGTTGAACCACTGATGTCACATGGACTATTTTAACAATGTCCTTACTACCTTGCTGGGCCTTGAACGTGGTAGTTCCCTTGCTGTCTATGCAGGATCAGAAAGCTCTCGGATTTCATCAAAAAGATCTTGTGTTCATTTGTGTTCAGAAGATGAACGAAGGTGTTACGAGTTGTGAGCGACGTGAGGGTAATTAATGATAGAATTTTAATTTTTTTGGTGAACTATCCCTTTAAATGCAACCAACCAACCAACAATACCTGGAACTGAAGATCCAGTGTCTCTTCATACAGATAGATAACCGATATGGTACCAATATGTCACATGTTCCTACGATTTAGTGGTTGGAATTTAAACATATTTGACCACAGAATGCCTTGTTTGACCAGTTTAGAAGGGTTCTAGGCATGCTTTATTTGGTTTAAATGTGCACAGGAGTATATGCCATTTATACAAATTGAATATTTACTTAAAATCTGTTGAAATGAGTTTAAAAGATCAAAGTAGTTGATTTAATCCAGTAGCTGTGGCTTTAGATGTCAGACCCAAGAGAGTTTTCCAGCCTGTCTGAACAGGAGATGCTTTCAGGATGGAATTCTGTGGAATGTGTGGAATTCATACAGCTGCTCTCTATTTGAAATCGTCGCTGCATCTCAAACTCTTGTTGTTTTCACAAAATTACAAATGTCAACTCTTCAGAAACACTAGACTGACACCTTCAGCACATCAATTATGCTCGCGTACTTCGAAATGAGGAAATGGCAAATGCGGAGTTATGCGATCACGTCGGTCCATCATGGTTTTGTGGTGACCTGCTTTGAAAGACTCTGCTTTGGGTTACTATGACGACTGGTGCTTTGCCTGCAGGGCAGCAGATGATTATCATAGCTTACATAACGTTGTTTTCCATTCCCCTCAGTCAAGGTGTGGCCTGTCCTGATCACTGTCACCGTCAACAATACAAACGCTGCTGTTCTCAGGGTTACATCAGTTACAGCAAAAGCTTCCTAAAACTACTGTGTTAAAAAAACATATGCTCTTCAGTTTGTGTAGGAATACCAATATTTGATAGTATTCTGCACTGTTAAGCTGAGATCTAAGAATTTTATTTTTTCATAGACAACTGTAAGTTGATATAAAAGCATCCAAAAAGCAGCATGTCATGGGACCTTTAAAATGGTATTTGCCGTTCCTTTTGGTGACACTAGTTGTTAAATACTGGTTTACACATATTGCTGTGTCGTGTATCATTTAGGAGCTCAAAGGCCGGTTCATAGTCAAAGGGAAAAGACTAGACAAACTTGAGGACATGTTTTCAGAGTCCAAAACAGCAGACGAAGAAAGTGTAACAGAGGAAGAAGATGATGAAGGTGATGAAGAAGACCAGGAAAAGAAGTCTAGTGTAAGCTGATTTCTGTGCTCTCTTTCTTATGAACATATGTGATCATGGTAAGAAAAATGTCTATTTCTTTTGATTTCAAATTTTTTATTATTTTGTAATTACATATACCCAAAACAGAAAACAAAGTTGTTGAAGTTGGCGAAGGAGCTGTCTGATATCGTGATCTACTGCAAAAGTGTCCACTTCCATGGATTTGAGGATTCCCAGGACAAGCAGTCCTTTTATGAGATGGCCTCCTTCAAAGAGGGAAAAGCTGTGAAACTGGCGGAGGAATCAGGTGTGACGTCATGACTTATGCCGATCAGACACAACACGGGCTATTAAACACATGAGTATGTGTCATGACTTGGACTCTGTCCAGCTGCACAGATTTATTACGCTGCAAAATACACAGTCAGAAACGTGCATAACATCACAGATGATGGTTCTGCATGAGGGAGACCTTTGACACAACTTTGAATATGGAAATGAGCAGGTGACTAACAAGGAAAAGAGCCATTCATATATTCATCACTTTACTGGACAGCAAAAAGAGAGACCCATTTTATTCATGAATGTAAAATTATCTATTAAAAAAAATAATAATTCTCATTTCAAATCTATACAAATTTTATTTTTAGTAATTTAAGAAAAATATGGTAATTTACACCAAAGTTACAGCATCTAAAACAATGTACACTACAGTGTTTGAAGTCACTAAGATTTTTTATTTTAAGATTAGTTTTTAAATTAGTAATTTTATTCAGCAAAGATTCATTAAATTGATCAAAACTGACAGGAAAGACCTTTATAATGTTACAAAAGATAGCTGTTCTTTTGAACTTTCTATTATCAAAAGTTTTCACAAAAATATTAAGCTGCATTTTTAACATGGTTGATAATGAGAAATGTTTCTTAAGCACCAAATTAGCATATTACATTTTTTTTTGAGGGATCATGTGACACTGACTGAAGACTGCAGTAATGGCTGCTAAAAAAAAGAAGCTTTTGACATCTCAGGAATAAAATGTCAAATGTATTGTTACAAACTAGCAGGCTCAGGGCAGCGTAACATAAATGGGGAGGCCACGCACAAAGGAAGTTAACTCAAAATAACCATTTATTAAAGTAATTTATACTGAAGATAAACCCGAAAAGGGAAGAGAAAAGAAAACAACAAAAAGATAAAAGTATTTAAAAAAAGGCTCAAAATGTGGTGCTGGAGAGAAGTCAAGCTCAAACGGGGCACACCACGCTGGAGGACAGCGATCCTTTAATCGGTCAGCTCATCATAGGTAACCCACCGCACCTGCCGCTTGTCTCCACCCTGCAAACCAAACTGACAAAGGAAAAAGACAATACAACACAAGCGACCAAAAGACGCAACAAAAAGTGCAAATGAAAACAATGAGGAGGCGCAAAACGACAGAATACCATAACATTTTTTAAAACAGAAAATTTATATTTTAATTTTTAATAATATTTTGCAGTATTATTTTTTTTTACTGTATTTTGCAGAAAATGCAGCCTGCGTGCGTGCGTGTGTGTGTATATATGTATATATTATATTTATATATAAATCACACCAACCTTGAGCTTTTGAACAGTAGTGTACATTTTGACCTAAAATCATCTGCCTTTCAAAAACTTTTCTGCCTATATGTCTATTTGTCAACTATCCAAACACATTCCTCAGCTAACTTTATTTTTCTGTCACAGCGAACGATTATATCCATCACAATATAGACAAACTCAGCCGGATTTACCCAGCGGGACTGAGAACGGACTCCTCAAACTACAACCCCGTGCCTCTGTGGAACGCAGGCTGTCAGATAGGTAAAGAAGACATTAATTTTATACCCACCATACAACTGACACTAAGACATGTGCATTTTCAAATCTAGTTAGAGTTGATGTTAATGTCACAGTGCTAAACTCATAGGCTTTTTTAAAGCTTAAAATGTTTCTCCGAACCTGATTGTAACAATCCATTTGATCTCCCTTTTCTCCAGTGGCCCTTAATTTCCAGACGGCCTGCCCAGAGATGGATCTGAATCGGGGGCTCTTCCTCCAGAACGGACAGAGTGGTTACAACCTCAAGCCTTCTTACCTACGAGACCGAGACACTAAATTTGACCCCATCACTCTTCCCGATGGACCGTGGTTAAAGAACAAGACTCTTCATGTGATGGTAATGGATCTGTAGTTGCATATCTTCGTTACAATGCTGCGTGTTACATGTGCACTGTTTCTGTTTGTCTAATAGGTGATCTCAGCCCAGCAGTTACCCAAAGTGAGCGAAAGGAAGTCCTCCATTGTTGATCCTGTCGTGAAAGTGCAGGTCTACGGTGTGCCGGCCGATACCACGATGGTGGAAACACAGTACATTGAGAATAACGGTATAATAACTCTCTAAATGTGCTGAGTCAGGACTCCTCAGGATCGAGATGGTGCTTAATCGCTCTGTTGTTTCTCAAGGCTTCAACCCCATGTGGAATGAGAACTTCCAGTTTGATGTGCGTGTGCCAGATCTAGCCCTTGTGCGCTTTTCGATTGAGGACTACGACTCCAGTTCGAACAATGAATTTATTGGCCAGTACACTCTTCCCTTCAACAGCCTAAAGAAAGGTTAGTGTGTTAAAATACATGCTCATCTCTTTGTTTTTGTGAATTGCCATTGCTGTCTTAAGTATGCATGATAAATATTACTATAACCACATAAGCAGGCAATCAATAGTTTGTTTGTTATGCCACAGGATATCACCATGTGCCACTGCTCACTAAGAATGGAGACCACCTTTCCTCCGCTGGACTTTTTGTTCACATCATGGTTGTGGATGCTGAATAACACATGATGGCGCAGGTTTTATACTGTATCTGAGATGATCATATGTGGATATGTGGAAGGGTCGGCAAAACATGAGGCAGCTTGAGTGATTCTAATGGGTAAATGAGAAATTGTGGGAATAGAGCAACTTTTCAGAAGTTGTGATATGATGGTCTCGCATATCAATAACTTTTTTTGTACTTTTTACAATTTGTAAAATACATTTATACATTTTAGTATGCCAAATAGATTACTTAACATTGAGTGTCAACGTTTAGTATTAGTTAAACTGAGTACTGTTTTTAGATATTCAGATTTTAGCAGAGGAATCATTTGATGGTGGAATTACAGATAAACGGAACCACTCCATCCTCTGGGTAGTATCTCTAGATACATGTTTTTAAGCCTGCATTAGATATTGTATCTTTGTCTTATGTAGTTACATACCACATCCGATGTATGTCATTATTAAATGAGGTACTTAAAATGCCATGATACTCATAAAATCAGTGATTTTGATAAAACACATTGCCAACTGTATACAGTCATGTAAAGGTGAAATAAATGTAAGTTATTCAGAACTGTAGGTTTTAAGTTTTTTATTCTGTAATGGCTTATACCAGAGAAAAGAGGCATGAAGAAAGTTTAATGAGCTTGTGGGATAATGCCATATTTGGCAGTTTAGACACTTGGATTCACATCTGCAAGACCGTACACGTGAGCTCTACTAGTGTAGACATCCAGTCCACGTGAAAGCAGAAGAAAAACTGCATTACTTTGGTAACATCACAGAACTTCCGATTTAACAACAGAGAATTTGAGAATTGGATGACATTAGCATATATTTGAAAGAGTATCACTTCATATTATGCTCAACAGTCTGAAACTTTTTAAAACATGATATGATAAAGCGAGATATTAAGATTCTGCACTATTTGTAGGTCACAAATCAGTAAGTTGATCATGTGATTCCTTTGTATGGACAGTTTGTTCTTTGGATAATCTCAAATCATGCTGGAGAACAGGATCATCAGGATTTACACAAATTTGTAGAATTTATATAGCTTTCAAGGGATGAACCACATACTCGAGACATTCAAAATTCAGGTTTTAAATTAAATCATGTTTATAATCATAAAACCAAATTACCCGACTGCTGATTCTGTAAACAAACTAAAGCTAGTGTAAAATCTCTCAACCAACAATTTAAGATATGCCAAAACACCTTGCAAGAGCTGACGTGCTTTGGAGAAATAGTAACACCTGAGATACTGAACTTCAAGCACATGCAATATAAAATAAGTCCAATAAAAGTCATTGTGCTGTTTTTTAAAAAGGTGCTTTAATATAACAGAGTCCGGAAACCTTGCAAGAGCTGACGTGCTTTGGAGAAATAGTAACACCTGAGATACTGAACTTCAAGCACATGCAATATAAAATAAGTCCAATAAAAGTCATTGTGCTGTTTTTTAAAAAGGTGCTTTAATATAACAGAGTCCAGAAGAAAACTTACGACAACCATGAATCAATTCAGCTTGAAATATACTCCAAACATCAGCACTGCACAGCCTCTCCGAACTGATTTCAAACCCCCCCGAGTCAATCTGTGGACCATTTAAAGTGTCTGTATGGCTTACTAAAAAAAATTATAATTCGATAAAGAACATAAGGCATAATGTAATTGAATGTGCCGACTTGAGATATTTAAGTGACAACACAAAAACCAAAGTGTTTTAAAAACAGCACCTGACAGTTTAGTTGTGAAAAACAGAAGCAAACAACAACTGAGCAAAACCAATAGTGTTTTAACGCTGCCAGATCACTAGGACTCTATGGTGTTCAAAGAAAAAGGTGAAATATGCAAATGTGAAAAGTATTGTTTGACAATTCGAAACAAAAGCTAGAAATCAAACATACTAGCAAGCCAGATATCCCGGCAGTCTGGAAGATCGACGCCGACGACTGAAGAGAGGCTGTACAGCACGTCAACAAGCGCGGGCTAACATAAGCATACATCTCAAATACTGACAGAAGACCATAAACGTGAGAATGAATCGCTCTCCGTCGCCTGCCGCAGAACAGGATGAAGAGAGATAGAGAGAGGTAGACGATGAAAGACTGAGGGAGAAGAAAAGAAGAAGAAAAAAAAAAAAAAAAAAAAAAAAAAAAGAGGACAACATGTAGTGACCGAACTGTGACGTGGCGGACTCTGGGCAGAGAGAGAGAGAGAGAGAGAGAGGTTATTGCCTGTTCAGCAGCGGATCGGGACATCCCGCCACTGCTCCTCTCGTCTTAGGCACTTAGGCGGTGATGGAGAGTCTGCACAGCTTGCGCCAAACACTTTCAAACCCCCACTGGGACAAAAGGGCTTCGTTTAGCTCTGCAAGAGGACAAGAGCAAACCGTTTAAGGCCCTACTGTGTCTGTTCTGCTCTGTCACAAGCTGCACAGCGTTCTAGTCCCTGGGCTGGTACTGGTGGTACCCTACAGGGAGGTCTTTTGTAGTGTAGTATACAGTGGTAGCAGCAGCAGGGTATGGTTTATATATGGTTTAAATATAAAGACGATGGACCTGTACCAATTCTCAAGAACTCACGACTCAAAAAGAAAAGAATTAAAGACGATAAAAGGGATACATTTGCAATTGTGCATCCTGGTTTCCATAAAGGACACTTCCCCTTTAAAAACGATTAGCGGGGGAACAACTGCAGTGTCTACGCTACTTCACCAAAGGCATTCAGATCAACGTAAAGTTCCAAAAAAAAGACTAGTGGCTAAAATTCTCTGTTTTTGAAATGTCCAAACATTTGTCTCCAGCACCAATATTAGCGTCGGGCCTGTTCGCTGAAAACGAAACGTACTTCAGCATCAGATTGTGAGACAAATATTAGCGATTGGCACGATTTAAGGGGTTAGTTGGCAAAAGAGGCTGCTGTATATGAGACAAGTAACCTAACAAGTGCAAATGCATTCGTTTGCTCTTAGAAAACAAACTAAACGTATACAAGTCTAGATAATAGTCTCGGTCTATATAATGGCACAAGCTAAAGCAAAATCGAAAACAAAAGGAGCACGAGAAGGAACAGAAGATGGAGACGTGTACCCAGCTTTACATAATTAAAAATCTCTGGCCTCTTTAAGAGTGCTTTTATAAAAAGAGTCTGACCTGCCTCCGTTTTAAAGCATATAATTCTTGTAAAGATTAGGTTCTTGTGTACAAAATGTTCATTTCCCCCATAAAAATGACATTCAAAAAAGGCACTTTGTTGGGTCGGAGAGGAAACCCCACAGTCCTTTAACCCTACTGATTTCTACCTGCATAGCAACACCTCAGAGAACGGTTATGACTTGGATATTTCATTTCAAAAAAGGGAAAGAAAAAGAAGTTGAATTTTTGGTTTATCATAAGCACTTTTCAAAAGAGAAATATTTGAGTGTCCATTAAATGTTCAGAGTCTGTTTATGTCCCGGTGTGCGTGTCCTGGTGGTATGGGTGAGGTGAGGACTGCAGGCTGGAGGAGAGAGGAGAGAGGTGCTGGGAGCGGAGCGGGGCGGGGGGACTCACACTGGCCCCTCAGCCTGCTACCTGCCCCTCAGGTTCTGCAGCACCCCGTACACGTCCTCCTCTTTGCTCAGTCCCTCAAAGAAAGGCAGCAGGTCCAGGAGCTCTGTGTCATTCATGTCATCAAACCACGACTGCACGGGAACCTTCACAAGACACACACACAGTTATTATCTGATAATATAATCACATTCATGTTATGACATGTTTTTGGTCCAAAATCTTGATTCACATAATTGTATATTCCACTACAAATATTGCTGTACATTTGTCACATTGTGAAGCACTTTCACTTTCAGTGTGACGACGAAAAAAAAATTATTGCCAGAGTGTTGTTGTACTGGTTTTTACAGACCGTGTAAATTGCTGCTGAAACCAAAATAGATCCTAAATAAAACAAAAAAGAACAAGGATGGGAACAAAGAAAGAAATGGAGTTCCGGTTCTGATTCTGGTTCCATAACGATTCTTTTGGCACTTTTGAGGCAGAAGAATTGGTGGGTTGGGGAATATAATTACCAAAATATAAGATCATTAAACGGGTTATATGATAATTTTTCCTTTCTCTTTGGAGTGTTACAAGCTCTTGGTGCATAAAGAAGATCTGTAAAGTTGCAAAGACTAAAGTCTCAAATCCAAAGAGATATTCTTTATAAAAGTTAAGAGTCAGCCACGCCTACCTAAAACGGCTCGTTCTAACACGCCCCCACATACCTACGTCACGAT
>NW_015658519.1:1759897-1769025 GCF_001515625.1 Sinocyclocheilus rhinocerous | reverse complement strand
GACTATTCGATTTTTTTTAAATCCTCGACTTCATTTTGCTCGCGTCGACTAACTGGCAAAATACCGGAAGTGGCGCATTTCACAGACGAGAATGTATAAAAAAACACATTAGACTGTTTCCAAAGGCTGCATGATATATTAAACCCATTTAAAAATCATAATTAAGCATAATTGTGATTTCACAAATGCTACGATTTAATTAAATAATTATATGCGATGCAGTTCTAATACAGTAAATGCACTTTAATTATTTACATGCGTGTAGGTTAAGTACGTGCCTCACAGCTCCTTTCACAGTAGTTCCACAGGAACTGTTATCATTTACATGTGTGGAGCGTCTCAAACTCCATCTCTGCATGTTGTTGTGAGTTATTATAACGTTCATCTTGGAACGCAACATGTGCCATTTCATCAGATTTGTAAGGTAAATCATTTATAAATCTACGCAAACACAGGAGAATACATCGCGGTTTCGAAATAAAAGCTCAAACCCTCACTCTGAGTTAACACGTTCTGATGTCCACATATTCTTTTAATTACAGTGGCTATAGCATTTCTGTCATAAAGAAATGGCCAAATATTAAAGATTAAGTGGACGTTTGAATTAAATGGTGATTGGTCAATATTAAACAAGTATTAGATCGCACAGCAATGTGTACAAATAATCATCAGGCCGTTGGCGCCCTCTGCAAGCCTTTGTTGTAATGCGTAATGTACATTAGCTCTATTGTTTATAATACATTATGTATTTTAACAGTTTTGTTCAATAAAACCATATGATTTCTTGCTTTTGATACTTTATTTGAACTAATTATTGCCTCATTGCTGTTATATATGTATTTTAAGTAATTTTAAAGGCTATTGTTCACTTACATCTATTTTTATTACCACAAAAAAATTAATTATAATTATAGGGCACTATGAAATCAGTTTTAAAAAGTGCATACTTATTTACATTTAAAAGGTGGATACTTATTTTACTCACTTATTTGTGGCAAATGATTTTTCTAAAATATCAATGACTCTCATAATGTGTACAGTATGGTGTACACTAAAGATACACCATGTAATTTTGGGCCATTTTTGGAGTTAAAAATGAAACTGAAAGAAGATTATGCTTCATCTCTGCATATGAATGTGGTTCATGAGTGTGGTAAAGATATGGTTTGGTTTTTTACGATTAATAATATATTTGTTTATTATAAAAAAATTATTAATTAGTGTAGCTTTAACTATACATTGTCATATGAATAACCAGTTTTACCATATTAACCAGTTTAGGTCTAAAGTACAACATAACAGCAATTGTAAGCTGTGTGTGTTTAATGCACTAATAAGAATCATTTGGGCGACTACATTGGCTGAGCTGTATGATCGTGATTCGCTAAAAGAATCTGTCTCATAAGAGTCCATCGTGACTCTGAATGTCATGTTTATGTTTTTTTTCCCACTACTATATAAGTGCAAGAGTAACCAAACTGTGGTTTAGTTAGGAGTTTCATCAGCAATCAAAACTCACAGCATTTTCAGGATGGAAAATGTAGGAAGCAGGGGAGTTGTCCACAATGATGACGTTCCTGAGCTCTCTCCCGAGCCGACTAAGGTCTTTAACATAGTTCCCCCTGTGGAAAACGCAGGATTCCCGGAAGAGTCTCGCCTGAAACACACCCCACTGGTCCAGCAGGTCAGCCACCGGGTCAGCATACTGAAGCACACACAGACACGACAGACACTTACAAACAAGTTAAAGGAGGACCTTCAAGCTGCTCATGCACTGATTAAACAGTCAAGTCACTGTAGAATCGACCAGCTGCTCCCTGCAACAAATACAAATATAAAACAGAGAAAAAGCAAGCTGCTAGAGCAACGCAACACTATTTCCATATCTATGCAAACAAAAACGTCTACAAAGAGGACTGTAAGGAAACCTACAAACCATAATCAGATATGTGCCTCTCAGTAAGAAAGCTTTAAAGCCAATGAGCCGTTATGTTCTCGATATAACAGACACGGAAGCAACCAAGACACGTGATCTAAACTACAGTGGGCCGCATACATTCTCAACAGCTAATGTGTCACTAACAGCTATGAGAAGAACAAAACACATCGGCTACAGATACGGCGACAAATGAAACTTCACAGCGTGTCGTAAAAGCGGCCAAACTCAAACAATGTGAGCTTTCAAAGGTGAAGGCAGCAGCGACTGCAACTACTGGTACATGGCACGCATTCTGGAAGAGGCACAGTTGCCATAGAGACACTTACCCATGCATTAGCGGCTAAAACAAACGCAGGCCACACAGAGACAGAGAGGGGGGTCAGATATTAGCAGAGCAGGTATGAATCAACACCCACCCAGCAGGGGAGTCTTTTGACATGTTTGTTGACATTAAGTGAGTCAGTGTCGTAGTGTGGTGGACAAACCTTGGCTAGACTGGCCGTGAAAAGCACACATTCAAACAGCTCGCCCATTTTCTGCAGGAACTCATCAACGTGAGGTCTTTTGAGCACATACACCTATGAAGGGGAGATATTGTGATACACAGTGCTCATAATACATAAAATCGTTATAAAACAATATAATATAAAGTACGATATTATATATAATGTAGTAATGTGATAACAGCTATTTAAGTACATTTTAAATGATAATAAATGTTCATAATACATACAGGCCTAATAATTTTTTTAAATATATAAATTAATACAATATTGAGCAATTTAAGTCTAAATAATAATACATTTTCATAATACATATAATGATAAAATTTACAAAACCAAAAATAGAATATTGTGATACGCGGAGACATTTAAGTTAATTTAAATGATAAATTAAATCTTTATAAATCTTTATAATATATAACACATAGTTAAATCTTTTTTAAACAATATACTACAAAACATAATATAAAAATTTATAATACATTTTAATAATATATAAAAAATTGTGAAACAAAAAATGTAAGTGATGCACTGAGCCATGCAAGTTCATTTAAATGATAAATTGAACCTTTATTATGTATAATCTGTATCGTGTTATTATAACATAACACATAATAAGTGAAATCCTTTTTTAAACAAACTAGAAAATATAATATGAAAATGTATAATATATCTTCATAATAATAAAATAAGCAAAAAATATAATAGCGATACGCTGAGCCATTTAAGTTAATTTAAATGACTGATTTAATCGGTCATCTTTATAAATCTTAATAAAATAAAACATATTACAATAACACTACATCATCATAAAACAATACACTATAAAATGTAATATAGCAATATAACATCATAACAATATAATACAATAGAAGTCATTTTCTTGTTCTTCAATCTGAAAGCCAAAACAGACGATTTGCATCAGCTCCATGAAGACAAACGACTGCCACCTAGTGCAAGTAATCATGAATAGGCCTCCCAGGACAGACAGCCTATCCTGGATTACTTGACCAAGGGAACAGCCACCACATCATCTAATGAAGTTGACACTGACATAAAACACATAAATGGCTTCATATCTGCTACAGAATACACTAGAGCATTTAGAATTGCTCACATCTTCATCAATCTGATGTCAGTGTAATATGAAACCAGCGCATGTTTCCATCAGTACTGTACCTGATGCACTGTGCCGTCGATCTCCACTGGGACGATGAAATCAGCGTTGCTAATGGGCTGTGAGAAAGAAACAAACACAACACAGACGAGTTATGACCCAGCCTCAGATGGGAGACAAATGTGGAGGAAGAGATCCAATGAAACCCACCCAAACTTTCGGAAATATCCTTCCGATAAAGTAGGTATTACATTGAAGACTAAACACTTGTCTTATTGCCAACACTTCTAAAATGTTTATTGCATGTGTTTATTTTTTTGTTCCGAGCATCACTCAAGACTCATGAAATCCATCTTTCCAAATAAAGAATATTTAAATACCAAGAATAAACCATATCAGGTTGCATTTGATACATGAATCCATTAATTAGAAAATTCTTATCACTACTCAGCCAGTTGTATCACCGGATTCTACAAAAATAACATCATCTCACGGTTTTAGTCACACACAACTATTCAACATGATCCCAAACAACTTGAACATGACAGTTGCTAATGTGCATTTTCTGTGAATCATAACTTCTCTCATGCTTTGTCTTTCTTATAGTTAAAATAAATCCTCAAGTGACCTTTTAAGTCACATCTACTATATCCAAATATTACATAACAAACTAACAAGCTGATAAACATTATGACCGCAATCAGATATTACTGATATGTGATAAGCTCTATTTACTTATTTTTTGCATAAGCTAAATGACAGTGCAGTGATAACAAACAGCAGAGGGCGTCTGTGCTCTTTCAACACAAAGCTGCCTAATCAAATATTAATAATCTCTTGTGAGGGAGGTTTGAGAACTGCACACCTCAAATATTTGTCCTTAGCATGACTGAAATCAATGAACCTCAAGGCAAATTGACCCCGCAAAGCCTGACATATGAAACAGTCAGAAAAATCTTTTTTTTTTTTATTGAACAGTTTGAGCCTTAAAAAAAAAAAAAACTTATTTGGTATATCAGGCTTTTATGGCTCATACTGTATGACTCAGACTTTTTGTTTATTCAGAGGCCCAAAATATGCAATTTTGTGCAGTTCCTAACTTGCTAATATTTATATGTTTATATTTGTATTTGTATATTTGACGATACATTTTTATGGATTAAGTAAACATAAGTTGCTTCAGTTGAGTATGTGTTTAATCTTGAAATATTACCAACAATATAAAAGTGATTGTTTACTTTTATAAAAATCATTCACGATTTCACAGCAGAAAGACACGTGTAATGCGAAATGAGAAAATCTGCCTTGGCAGATAGTTCATTTGATTTCAAGTAACAAAAATGTTTTTTAACGGTTTTAATTTTAGTTTCAGTTTTAGTTAACCATAAAAACCCTGCCCTGCACTAAATTTTTGAGCTTCATACACAGATCAAGAAGCTGAAAAGCCCAATACTGAGTTTCACAATCAGTGTTGCTCTCCAACTCTCCTCCTACTAGCAGCAGAGACAAATGAGCCCTGACTGGGCCATCACTAAGCATCACAGGAAGCTCTGCCCACATACATGTGTATCCCTAACGCAAAATAGGTCACAGTGGGTCACAGTCACTGAGCAAATTACAGAGAGAAGTCAGTTACACTGCATCTGCAGTCCATCCCTGGTTGTTTCTGTTTGGGAAACACCTGAACTAACTTCTACAGGCAATAATTGATGAATTACCTTAAACGAGCTGTGCACCAGAGTCTCATCCAAGTCTATTACCACACACTTCTTCCCATAGTCATTTATGTTAACCTCAGGGAGGAGGTACTTCTCTGGAGGCTGTGGAAATGCAAAACAGAGAGAGTAAACATGATGAACATGGAGCAACGTCAGAGAAATGAGTGAGAAATGAGGCACGGGAGGTTAAACCGCAACGTGTTAAGACCGTTATCAAGCGAAATGAGCAGAAATATGGGAGAAAAGCAGCACGGTTCCCAACCATCTACACAAATTGTAAGGGACAGCTTCGGGCATTTTAGGAAGTGTGTTTCCTGAGCTGCACAGATGACGCTCATGCAGTAACATCCCAGCTCTTCCGAGCGGAAGTGGAAAGGATTACGGCCGTGCGTGGGGATTAAAAGGTTTCTCACACATTAATCAGAGATGCAGGATGGGTAAGGTTAGAGAGTGAGAGAGTGACTTCAGCACTGGCTGCCTGTATGAAATCCCATCACTTTATTTATAAGCTACGGGTGAATGGGTCCCTCTCTTGATCCAGTTCTCTAATCCTCGCTGCACCGTCTCAATACAAGCAGAGGCAATCTTGTTATGGAGGGAGGCAGTATGCTGTCGAGTCCATCTAATCTAAATCCCTGTCTGTTTAATGGGATGAATCAAGCTTAGGAGGAATCGCTGGGGTGCAGTCATGATCCTGGTCTGAACTGCTGAATGAACACAGAAAGAAACTACAACACTTACAGTTCGGCTTGACGCGACTTCCTAGTCAGTACACAAACAACGGTACAGCAAATCATGCAGCAGAAACGTCATTGTGGGGTTACTAAAATCTCGTGACGAAATCATTAAGGATCATGAGATCTGACCTTCCCAACTGGATTTAGACTACCACTGAGATTAACAGCAGAAGCGAAAACCCTTATCAATTAAAGATCGCCGTTAATCGGCCAACCTATTTATGAACCTTTTAAATGAAGAAGTGTCATATTTTTACTAGGGCTGAACGATTTTGAAAATAATCAAATTACGATTTTTTTTTACCAATATTGCGATTGCGATTTAATATGCAATTTTTTTTTTAAAGCTCTTTATGTTCTGTATTATTCAACAAAGACAAGCTATAAATCATTGTATAGTATGACCAACACAATATTATATAGATTAAACAAATGTTATTTTCTGTAGGCCAGGCCTATATGTTACGATGAAATTAGGTGATGCATAAATTGATATGAATGACATTTTTATTTAACAACTACAATCACAGTACATTGACTGATTTGTTGAACTTCCAACCTTGTAAGCATGTAATAATTATGACAACATAAAGCACTGACAAATAAGCCTGGTGTAAACATTAATATGAAAGTCAGTAACAAATCACACAAACTAAAGTAGATTGCAGAAATATAAAAACAAATCTGTTGCATTACCACACTACTTTAGGTAATTCACAGTCACTGTAATAAACATATGTAAACATGTGCACTGCACTTTTTAAACACTGTCTGTTAACTTTAGACCAGTGGTTCTCAAACTTTTTTGGTCCCGCCCCCCTTTAAACCTATAAAAAAAAAACTGCCCCCCTTTCCCAAATCCCCATTCCACCTCAGACTACCAAATAATTTCACTAAACATTACGAAAAATTTATGCTTTTTTAATTTAAAAAACCTACAGGGAAAAAAACACCTGCATCACTTGAAACATTGAAAAATAGCATAGAGAGAATAACATTATTATTCTCTCTCTGTTTTATTTATTTATTTTTTGTGGGTTCCTTGCTGTCCGCTAAGGCATAGGACACACACACAGGCTTTCCTCCTCACCAACGACATTAAACACAGTGTCTACACCGGACGCGAGCGGCAAAATACAGTAGAAACCATTATAACCAGTGACACTGTGTACACTGGATGCGACGCGACACGACAAAACCCAACATTAAACTGATGCCTTGTTCTATTTACGACGTACCGACACAAAGTGAAAATGATTTGCAACGGTTGCTTTGTCGCGTCCAGTGTAGAGCTGTTGCGGCGCGACGCGACAACTGTAGCGTCCGGTATAGACACAGTGAGTGAAGCCGAGAGCAAGATATGCCTCGTCATATTTTCTGCATTTAGCTTTTAAATGGCCAGCACCTGCCTGGGTCTGTGCGACTTCATCTATGGCTTTTCTCTTCCCTTTCACAAACCGATCCATCTCCCATTCTAAGTTACGTCCTTTGGCTGTTTACTGTTTTATTTATTTTCTTTTTCTGCTGATGGCCCGCGCTCGACTTGAAGCAGCGCTGCTTAGACCGATGGGTGTGTGTCATCAAAGTACTGCGAGAGCTATAAGAGAGCGCGGACGTCTCCTTATGCTTTCTCTCGCCTTACTTTGATGTCATACACCGATCTGATCTTCAAGTCGAACACCCCTCTTTACTCTCGCGTGTCACGTGACCGTGTAAATTGCAGCCTCTGCGATTGAAAAATCGCGTTATTTCATATCGCGATATTATCGCAAATGCAATTAATTGTTCAGCCCTAATTTTTACTTTCATCAACATCACAACATAAGAAAAAAAATGCAAGAAAGCCACTTGTAGGTTGATTTTCAAAAAGGTGCAAACCAAGACTTGAAGGGATAATTCACCCAAAAATGAAAATTACCCCATGATTTACTCACCCTCAAGCCTCAAGATTTATATACGACTTTCTTCTATCAGACGAACACAATTGGAGTTGTATTAAAAAAATGTCCTGACTCTCCCAAGACTTATAATGGCATTGAATGGCTGTTGATTTTCAATAGTCCAATAGAAGTACAATAAAACCCATTCATCCAACATAAAAAGTGCTCCACACAGCTCCGGGGGTTAATAAAGGCCTTTAGAATAAAATAAAATAAAAATAAAGTTTTAAATATGGATATTTTTCTTATACCATCGCATCGATTAGCTTCAGGAGGCCTTTTTAACCCCCGGAGCACTTTTTATGATGGATTGAAGCAGATTATTGGACTTCTATTTGACTACTGAATATCAACAGCCATTATAAAACTTGGAAGAGCCAGGACATTTTTTTAATATAACTCCAATTGTATTCGTCTGAAAGAAGAAAGTCATATACAACTAGGATGGCTTGAGTAATGCCAAATTGGGTATTTTTTATTTTTGGGTGAACTATCACTTTAACAATAAGGCTGGCCTAGTTGACAGATTTTTGAATGTAACTGATCTCTGTACACTACCATTCAAACGTTTGAGGTCGGTATTTATAAATTAAAAAAGTATACATTTCTTTCATTTTCTTTTTTTTTTTAAATCTTACTGACCCCCAAATACTGAACTTTTGTTGCAAATTATAAGGCTTCGTTGAATTCTCCAAAAAATCTCTTTGGATAACAGCGTCTACTAAATGATTAAATATAAATGTAAAATACTTAGAGGTCTTCGAAGCATCAGGAATATTATGTTAAACAATTAACCAACCAGTAATGTTTTGCATCATATAGCATTCTTTTCCAACAAAAATGAATGAATTCATTAATTTATTTCACTACATTACAGCTGTAAAATTTTCAGCTTGTTACAAAGTTTTATTCTGTAAATAATAATTTTTTTATGAACAAAAACTGTGAAGAGGATACTGAACATTAGGGCTGCACGATAAATCGCATGCGATATTTAACGCGCATCTTGTCAGAAAAGCCGGTTCTGTAATCAGCGGTAAATCTCCATCACGTTCGTGCTTTCACATTGAGCAGCATTAACTACACAGAGCCGTTGTTCACTGACGAGCTGCGCAAAAAATCGCGCGAATATGAACGTGGTTTTGCGCAGCTCGTCAGTGAACAACGGCTCTGT
>NW_015658519.1:1752875-1757047 GCF_001515625.1 Sinocyclocheilus rhinocerous | reverse complement strand
CTGCTGGCAGTTTTAGTTTCATTTTTAAAGTATCTTTTCAGTTATTTAAATAATTTAATTTAATATATGACAAGCTGCGCAAAAAATCGCGCGAATATGAACGTGGTGTTGCGCAGCTCGTCAGTGAACAACGGCTCTGTGTAGTTAATGCTGCTCAATGTGAAAGCACGTACGTGATGGAGATTTACCGCTGATTACAGAACCGGCTTTCTGACAAGATGCGCGTTAAATATCGCATGCGATTTATCGTGCAGCCCTACTGAACATTAATGAAAATCTAATTATTTCAAACAAATATAAAAACGCATTGCTAAAAACAGGCCAGTGAAAATATTGGCAGGGCAAGTAAAAAAAAAAAAAAAGTACTGTTGGACTCCGTAAACACTGTGGCGCTAGTGCAGAAAATTTTGCTCAGCACCTTTAAAT
Source organism: Sinocyclocheilus rhinocerous (assembly GCF_001515625.1). Lineage (NCBI taxonomy): Eukaryota > Metazoa > Chordata > Actinopteri > Cypriniformes > Cyprinidae > Sinocyclocheilus > Sinocyclocheilus rhinocerous. The sequence goes on along the minus strand of NW_015658519.1, from coordinate 1,756,621 downwards.
GGAATAGAATACAGTGGAAAAACATTATCAAATCAGAAGCAGTCATACTCCCAATAGTTAAAAAGCAGGAGGGTAGGCATAGCCAACACATGTTGAAAATGCCTTAACCTATAATTGTGTGGAAAAACGTTAGGCTTTCCAGTCGCCTCAGAAGTAGTATAATATACAGTGCATGCAAGCATCCATCAGGCAAAGTGCATCACTGTCCACAGAGCCGCTTTAAAAGTGGATTCGAGTGTACAGTGGTGCGGCGCTCCATGCGGCATGCGAGAGCACACAGACAGACGCACGGAGTGGAGTGGAATCATACATACACTGGGGATAGGGATGACCTCAACCTGGTCACACTGGGACATGAGAGATGAAGACAAAGGAAACAAACAGGAGAGGAAATGAGGTGCTGAACCACAAGACAAATGGACAATAATTCAGACAAATGTGATACAGTCTGCACAGAAAAGTTGTGATGACTTCTGCTTAACATCAGCAAACCACACATGACGGTGAGACGCAGAAGCAGAGGTCTCTGAATCAATACGCATCTGATTGACTGTAATCACTCCCTGTGTAAAGAGGATGTTTGGGCGTCTCACCTTTGGTGGAGCTCCGTTCTCCTCCACAGGTGGAGGCAGAGGGCTGCTGTTGTTGTTGGGGGTGGCGGAGGGCTCGGCATCGTAACTTCTCAGACAGCAGAACAATGAGCTGAAGATGCTGCGAGTCCTCTTCTTCTTCAGACTGCTGTTAGAGAGCGAAACTGACAAAAGAGTGGACAGAGAGGTTTAAAACACATGACTGCAATAATAATTTACTAGGGATGCATTATTAGTGGCAACACTGGTGCATTAGCGGCTTGTTTATTTCCGGTTGCCGTTTATAATAAATTCATTTCATTTATATCAGGTTTCCCCCCCAATTCAAACAGTTAACTTTATACTGTACATCAATGATTTGATTGATTAAACTTCAGATATTTACAGTAATACCACACCTGTTACTAGACAATAGATTTTTTTATATTGAAAAACACTTACATTATCTTTTTAACCATTTTATGGTTATCCGCCGTAACATGAAAATATATAAACTAATATACCAAAACATGTATGCACAATAGTGTCCAACAGTTTGGGGTCAGTATGATATTTTTAATGTTTGTGAAAGAAGTCTTATGTTCACCAAGACTGCATTTATTTGATCAGACATACGGTTAAATTGTAAAATATTATTGCAATTTAAAATAACAGTTTTTTTATTTGAATATATTTTAAAATGCAATTTATTACTTTGATGGCAAAACTAAATTGCAGTCATCAATGTCTCATAATCCTTCACAAATCCTTCTATACAGTTTTGTGGAAAACATGACATTTATTCAAAAAACTTTTTTTGCAACATTTTAAATGTCTTTACTGTCATTTTTGATCAATTTAATTGCATTCATGCTCAAAAGTGTTTTCTTTAAAAAATCCTTTTCTTTAAAAAATCCTAATGACCCCAAACTTTTGAACAGATATATTGATACATATATAGGCCATGATAATTGGTTATCGATGATCAGTTTATATATGGCACATAAAGTTCAATAACACTTATTAGGACACTGGTGGTGGGAATGTCCGAACACCCTTTAGGAAAATGGCTTTCTCCCAGTGCAGGATGTCACTTGGGATCTTTAATTAAACGTCCAGACTATTACAACTGATTATGGACAGGCTTTACACCAACACACTGCACAACATCAAAGACCCTCACGGTTCTCCTCTCCTCATTCACACACACACACTAATAATAATCTGCCTTCATTCCAGCACCACGGCGGAGGCTCTAAATGCTAACACTGAGGTCACCAGCAAGTAAAGGCCCTTTAAAAATAGTGACAAGCTGGAAAAAAAATGAAACTAGACCCCACTTGCTTACAAACCCCACCCCGTCCCCTTTAGGCTCCTAAACCCTCATCCCTCCGCTCATTGGCTGCCGAATCCAGCACCATTTTAAGGGACAGAGGCTATTTTCCCCTCGTTCCTGAAGCTTCAGTGACGACTTCAGAGGCATTGGGAGAGGGGGAATATTTGAGGGAGAGAGGGAAGAGGAGAGGAGGGGCAGCAGCAGGGGAGGAGGAGCTAAGAAAATGAACAGCCTATGAGAGCCGTGCATTCCTCTCCCGCCCCTTTAGCCATCTCAAAGCTTCAGCCAAACATCTCATGCTTTTCTCTGCAATACTTTACACCCAAATTAAGTACAATAAAAACCTTATGCCCTATCAAATGCATCACAAATTATGTCAACTGGAAAGATTCTGCTGACATTTACAACTTAAAGTGGACTTTCAATAGTTTTGATGGAGAAAGCAGCTTCTAAATATGTATTATGAGCTGTAATTTTCTTTTCTAAGGAGTGGATCATTTTTCATAAGTGGGAGGACAGCAGCTTGGCTTCACTCAGGAATACTGTAGGAGTTGACGTGTCAGAAAGCATGTACAGCATCATGCTTTGAGGTGTAAAAACACATATCTTGATATCTACTGACTAGCCCGTCTGTGCAATTCCACAACAGAGACCTAAACACAAACGGCAAAAACACACATCTGTCTGTAATCTAGTTTTTATTTAAACGCCACAAATAAAGAGTAAAAAATATAGACTACAACAGCTCCCAATGAGCAACTAGGCCTAGTTGTTATAAAGTATTTCCATATGCATTTCAAATAAGTAAAGGAATAAAACACAGTGAAGTGCAGAGAGTTTTACATAATTGTGGACAGAATGCAAAAAAGATCCCTGTCAGGCAACGGGCCAGAGACATTGATCACTGCGGCGGACTCACTCAGATGCCATCAGAGCTGAAGGCATGAGAAGATGCAGCTGCCTTAAAAAAAATCCTGTAATTACTACTGACTTTAATTACTTCTGGCTTAATATTAATCTACATGTTGGAAAGACTCATTAATGGCTTTGAAGAGGGAGGCCTGGTCTGGATGAGATCAAGGCAGTATATGTAAGGCATTTAAAGTGTTGCCTAATAGGCCATCAAGAGCACAAGGACCATTTTAGACGGTTCAGCTTTATTCGGTGCTGTTTTGAGAGGGCAGCTGTTGAACAGCTTCTCTACTCAGCCACCCAGAGGTCAAAGGTAAAGCCCTGGAAGTGCTCCATCCAAATACCGGCTGTCAGAGCCGGACATCCTCAGATGGGCAGCCAGAGGCAGCCCTGCAAAACTGCCTTCATAGCTGCATATCTCTGCAGCAGAGACAGATGAACTCATTTTTCATTTTTTTCCAATCTTCATTTATAATATTTAGATATTTAAGGCAGGATACTATAGGCACACCTATTGTTTTTTCATGCATTAGTCAAATTTTTTTTATAGCTATTTTGCTTTCATAGCTCTTTTTTGGGGGGGGGAGAAAGGAAACATCCTAAATACATTGTTTATTAAAAAAATATATCTAATTTATTATACTTTATCTATTTGTGTTTGTAGATTTCAATTGCAATACATATTTTTAAATGTTGTTTTCTCAATATTACTTTTTTCTCATGCACTGAGCCAGAAATATTTCGTTTCACTTTAGTTACACCAAACTTTCCAGTTTTATTCCTATCAATATACTTACGTATTTTTTACTGAGGTTTTTGTTCTTATATCATTTGCCTAATTTATAGAACACTTAATTCCTAAAAACATGGTGAAAATGTCTTCTTTTCTGGCTGTTGACAGTATTTTCTGATTTATGGAGTGATTAAAA
>NW_015658519.1:1740413-1752044 GCF_001515625.1 Sinocyclocheilus rhinocerous | reverse complement strand
ACCATTTTAAGGGACAGAGGCTATTTTCCCCTCGTTCCTGAAGCTTCAGTGACGACTTCAGAGGCATTGGGAGAGGGGGAATATTTGAGGGAGAGAGGGAAGAGGAGAGGAGGGGCAGCAGCAGGGGAGGAGGAGCTAAGAAAATGAACAGCCTATGAGAGCCGTGCATTCCTCTCCCGCCCCTTTAGCCATCTCAAAGCTTCAGCCAAACATCTCATGCTTTTCTCTGCAATACTTTACACCCAAATTAAGTACAATAAAAACCTTATGCCCTATCAAATGCATCACAAATTATGTCAACTGGAAAGATTCTGCTGACATTTACAACTTAAAGTGGACTTTCAATAGTTTTGATGGAGAAAGCAGCTTCTAAATATGTATTATGAGCTGTAATTTTCTTTTCTAAGGAGTGGATCATTTTTCATAAGTGGGAGGACAGCAGCTTGGCTTCACTCAGGAATACTGTAGGAGTTGACGTGTCAGAAAGCATGTACAGCATCATGCTTTGAGGTGTAAAAACACATATCTTGATATCTACTGACTAGCCCGTCTGTGCAATTCCACAACAGAGACCTAAACACAAACGGCAAAAACACACATCTGTCTGTAATCTAGTTTTTATTTAAATGCCTTTACCACAAATAAAGAGCAAAAATATAGACTACAAAAGCACTCAATGAGCAACTAGTTGTTATATAAACTATTTCCATATGCACTCCAAATAAGTAAAGGAATAAAATGCAGTGAAGTACAGGGAGTTTTACATAATTGTGGACAGAATGCAAAAAAGATCCCTGTCAGGCAACGGGCCAGAGACATTGATCACTGCGGCGGACTCACTCAGATGCCATCAGAGCTGAAGGCATGAGAAGATGCAGCTGCCTTAAAAAAAATCCTGTAATTACTACTGACTTTAATTACTTCTGGCTTAATATTAATCTACATGTTGGAAAGACTCATTAATGGCTTTGAAGAGGGAGGCCTGGTCTGGATGAGATCAAGGCAGTATATGTAAGGCATTTAAAGTGTTGCCTAATAGGCCATCAAGAGCACAAGGACCATTTTAGACGGTTCAGCTTTATTCGGTGCTGTTTTGAGAGGGCAGCTGTTGAAGAGCTTCTCTACTCAGCCACCCAGAGGTCAAAGGTAAAGCCCTGGAAGTGCTCCATCCAAATACCGGCTGTCAGAGCCGGACATCCTCAGATGGGCAGCCAGAGGCAGCCCTGCAAAACTGCCTTCATAGCTGCATATCTCTGCAGCAGAGACAGATGAACTCATTTTTCATTTTTTTCCAATCTTCATTTATAATATTTAGATATTTAAGGCAGGATACTATAGGCACACCTATTGTTTTTTCATGCATTAGTCAAATTTTTTTTATAGCTATTTTGCTTTCATAGCTCTTTTTTGGGGGGGGGAGAAAGGAAACATCCTAAATACATTGTTTATTAAAAAAATATATCTAATTTATTATACTTTATCTATTTGTGTTTGTAGATTTCAATTGCAATACATATTTTTAAATGTTGTTTTCTCAATATTACTTTTTTCTCATGCACTGAGCCAGAAATATTTCGTTTCACTTTAGTTACACCAAACTTTCCAGTTTTATTCCTATCAATATACTTACGTATTTTTTACTGAGGTTTTTGTTCTTATATCATTTGCCTAATTTATAGAACACTTAATTCCTAAAAACATGGTGAAAATGTCTTCTTTTCTGGCTGTTGACAGTATTTTCTGATTTATGGAGTGATTAAAAGAAAAAGAAAAAAACACTCTGTAAAAACCAATCTGTAATAAAAAAATATATACGTCAACAGAATAAACCAAGAATTTTGAACCTGATTTTATCCAGTGTTCAGATTTATTTTCTGGATTTTTATGCAAATTAGTGCAAACATAATTACACAGTGCCTTATTTTCATAACATTTCAGAAAACATAAACATAACATTTCAGAAAACTTGGTGTTATCTATTAGTTAAAATGTGTGCCCTATTCACCTGTGGTGTCTTGCTGAAATATATATATATGAATTTCCACGCATTCATTGTTAAATGTTCGTTTACCTCCTAACGTCCTAAAGCATCACATAACTGACTTGTCTGTTGAGTAAAAAAAATGTAGGCAACTAAATAGCATACCTACTTAACTATTCCTGTTGCTGACTGGACTGAAAAAAAGAACAAATCAAAGTCCACTGCTTCTTAAAACACACTAAATAAAACATGCGCCCTTTTAAAGCACTCTACTTATGCAATTCTTCCTGAGCACTTCTGCCTCGTGACAGAAAGAAACATGTTTACGTTGGTCTCCATCCACATCACGGGCGACCGACGCTGACAGAGCCCAAAACTTTCAGTCTCCAGCAGTTTACATTGCGCCTTTACGACGACTCCGTTATATAAACACACACACACTCGGTCATCGTTCTGCATCAACAATAACACACTGTCATATAAAGGCATATTAAAAGTTAACAAAAAACGCCTTATTCTCACTTCTGTTAGTGCAAACAGTAATGGAATGCCTAAAATGTTTCTTGTCCGCGGACTCAGGCTCGCAGCCCGCTCGTTTAAAATGGTGGGTAAATTAAAGCTAACAAAACGCGCAACGGCAAGCAACTTCAACACACAAAAACACCTCTCACCTTTCTCAGCATTTGACGAGAGTATCTCCTCCTCCTTGGGGTTCGTAACCTGCGTTATTATGGACGTGTTGTCCATGGAAACGAGATGTTAGCTCCTTTTTCCTGCGAGTTCTGGCCGTGTCCGTGTCTCAGCTTGTGCTAACAGCTAGTCGAGTTAATGGCAGATCTCCAGCCAGCAGCAGACTGCTGTCGCTCAAGCTAGCGTGGGCGAACGGACTGCACCCGACCACTAATCTTTGCGTTTTGTTGCATTAAAATACGCGTCGCGGACACACATTTGATCAATCAGTCCGTTCGGATGCGCATAACAAAAATCAGTCGCGCCAGCGCCGAATGGCTAACAAGTAGTTGGAGGCTGGGTTGCTAATATAAGATAGCGTTAGCGAGCTGACCATGAAACCTCAAAATGTTAGTTAGTCTGAATAAATGACCCGCGTGATGTCTGAACGCTTGCGTCTAAACTCCTGGAGCTATAGCGGAGAACGCCGACATCTGCGCGCTTAAACGATCGTCAAAAACTGCCTCTTCATGTTTTCCCGTGTTTTCTGATCTCTGCTTCCAATATGGAGACGGCGAGTGTTTGATATTCACGAGATAGAGCTGAGGAACAGCAGGAGGAGGTATTTTCTGGGAACCCCCTCCCTCGTATTAAAAATAAAAGCACGGCCGGGGAGCACGCAGTCGCCCAATGACAGGAGTCCGTACAAAGTTGACTGATTCCTTCATCAACGCCTTGGAACTCGACTGTGGAGCTGCGATATTTAATCACAAGTCAAAAGAAAATACACGAACCTTTGGTCTGGTTTATAGTTTTCAGCTCTGGTTCGTAATCATAAGAATGAAATGGGAAAATAATACAGTAAGAGAAGAAAAATAGTGAGATTCATGGGAGTAGCTTACTATATTGATTGTTTTGATTTCTTCCTATTGTTGTTTAATTTATATTGAGCAGCTTTAATATGCGAATAAGTAGTGAAATTCTACGCAATTTATAGTAAAGAAATGGGTATGGAATGTAAATAGGCATCCGAACCACACAAAATCCAGTAAAAAAAAATTACCTGAGCTTGTATTCCAAAGCGGAAGCAGGCTATATTTCTGCTTCCCTATGCGCAGTTAATTTCACAACATCGCATCGCATGTCTCCATCTGCTGTTCAAAGATATTGTTGCAGTTTTGTAAATAAATAAATTCTTTCAAAGTTTTTGTTTCCCATGATCTCTGTCTCTCCATGCTATGTTAATGATATGAGATTAATAAACAAATAATTAAATAAATAAACAAACAATCGGGTCTGTATTTTATGCTGTGCCAGTAGGTGAATTCAATAGAAGAGCAAAACCTAAAGGGTATTAAGAACACACATGAAACATTTTCAAGCATTTCCACGTTAACCAGTGCATTTTGTGTTTTCGTTTTTATTATATTTAAGTGTAAACCGATGAACCTATAAGGTATGTAACATTTATTTATTGTTTCGTAATTATAGTTATTATAATGTAGGCCTATATTTTACAGTCTCGAATCTTTGCTGCGAACTTTCTTCTTCTGTGTGCATTTAGGCATTTTACACACTGTTTCAAATTGTGGGGCTGTAATCAATATTTGTATCAGAGCAAATTGCATATAGAAGCACATTTTAAAATATCCAGGTGAGTTGTCACCTGTTTTTTCCCCCCAAAATTTAATTTTTCCAGAAATTCGACTTTCTATTAGTGTAATTCAGGTCCAATTTGACATAACCAAGAATAACAGAATCATACTGAGGGAGAAAATAATGACTTGCTGATGATAATTTAAAGTGTTTTGAGAAGTGTGCATAATATAGATAATAACAAAGGATGATAGGTTATAGGCTATTTGATTGACTATATCAGTCTTGCTTTTCCTTTTATGCATTATAGCCCACAGTTGGAAAATTGCTACAGTGAAAGAATTTTTTTTTAATGCTTTTTAAATACGTCAATTATGCCAATTGGCTGTATTTATTTGTTCAAAAATACAGTAAAACGTCTTTGAAAAATATTTAAAAGCATTAAATATTATAAACTTTTGGCCGCAAGAGTATTGCCAATGGCTGAAGTAAACAGATGGTTCATCTTCATTGGATTACACAAGGGACTGCTTCAAGACAGTACAGTACATCTACACAAGGATCAGAAGATGACAAAAGAAGGGATTTCTCCTGCCACCTGTACCATGAAGCGCTCGTTCTTGAATTTGTGCGCCTTTTTGATGGACAGTTCTGGTGCCACCCCTCTGCAGTTTCAGTCCGTATTATAAATACACTCTCTACACCCCTCCCGCAACATCCACACCAGCCACTGCTGCCTTTCACAGTGCACCATCGGCACTGGGAAACCGGGACGGATGTATTAGGAGAAGCCCCTACTCACCCCCCTTTTTCTTTTCTTTTCTTTTTCAATTTTGTGGGGGTTGACATCTGTCTTCAAACATCTGAGCGGCTGTGAGGTTAGTACTGAGCAAGTGCACTTCCTTTTGAATTACTGTACTTACTGTACACGGTGCTGTAAACAGATAGAGTCCCACGGATCATGCGGCGTGTGGGCGTTCAGAGCTGTGCAACATCATTTACATTTAATGGGACTTCAGATATGCGTGCAGCTATATTAATTAGTTGAGACAAATACTCCGATTTTAATTGAGCAGGTACACGCATGGTTTCTTAATGAATTCAATGTTAAAAGGAAATTGATTTGGGAATTCAGTCCTCGGTTTTTCACACTCCTGAAGGATCTCCTGATGTGTGGGAGATCGCATTGCGCTGCAGCTGCCGCACTGGACCATGAGCAACTGCTCGGGCTAAAATAGGAAGAGGTTGTACGGCGCAGCTGACTGTGCTGTTTCTGAGGAGCCGTGAAAAGAGGCACTCCCATTTAAGTCACTGACTTACAGTCTTGTCTTCTGAGAAGTAGATTGGGTGTCAACCCAAAATGTTTTTGTTGTTTTATTCGTTTTAGTTTTGTTATATCTGTATCCTATTGTAATTGGATTGTGATTGCCTATAGGCGGAGGCTGCATCGTCTTGGTGTTGACGTATAATTTGTGGAAAAAATAAAAATAATAAAAAAATAAAAATTGTGTTTCTTATACATCATTGATGATCGATGTGTGTGAACTTCACAATAATTATTGTAATTAGTATGGAGTGTCTTCCCTGATCGAAAACAGCGTTTACATTTCCTTTTACTGTTGGCACTTTGCAGAGAGGCTACATGATTTAATACAGTATAGTTTACAGCAGACACAGTTACAAACATCATTATATTGTTATTTCACTGTAACGAACGAACTGCACAAATAAATGGTACATTAACATTTAAAAGGCTCACATATAGCTAAGTTAACATGTTTTTGCTGTACCATTTACACTAAAGTTTTAAAGCATTACAGAGCACCACTCCTTTATAAATTGGATTTTGCAAACTAGTTATGCAAGAAAAACTTGATTCTGGGTGCCAAAACCCGAAATGACAATAGTGCCTCTTGACTAGGCTATAGTGTAGTTGCAGTTGTAGTGACCGTGAATAATAACTAACACGATATTAATAAAAAAAAAAACATGACATTTTGATTCTAGCACTTTATTACATTTATCTGCTAAAATCGTAACTTTTTCAATTTAAACTCAAGTTCAAATTTGTAACGTCATTAATATTAATAGTAACGTCACAAAAGTCTCCTGTGATTGGACAGTTATTTTCCCGCTGATATCATTAGGTGAAAATTTCGCCGGTTTCTTCTCCGGCCGCTGTTGCTTCACAGTATTACCGTGGAAATGTTTATTTTCTTACAGCTTTAGAGCTAAACTTTGTAACTAAACCGCAAATATACCTTTTAAAGTATTAATATAGTGTACTTTTGACCTGGTTATAAAGTACCCAAAAGAAGAGAAGTAGTGAGTGACGTTTGACCTGTAACGGCCGTTAGTGAGTATTTATTTTATTTATTTATTTAGTCATTTAGCAGACGCTTTTATCCAAGTATGATATATGATTGAGTATGAGCGCGAGGCTAATAAAAGTACTGTACAACACGGACAAATATTAAAGTAAAAACGAAATTAGGATTTGACATCCTAATAAATCACTGTTTTATGGACATTTGACATCAAATAGTAAAATCAACCGTTAACAAGCTTGTGGAGGTATTTGTATCTGTACGTTTTCGTTGTATTTATTTATTTCCTGCAGTGGTCAATGGTTAATTTTAGTATAGAGTGTAACAGGATTTTAATGTTAAGACTTCTCTTCAGGTTAACCATGGGGATCAAGACAGCCCTTCCCAAGACTGAGCTGTACCTCTACACTGCTGTCCTCTCTCTTGCGCTCTTATGGGCAGGCAGCTGGATCATTGAGGCCTCCAGTGGTACACTTTATTTTTATCTCTCGCTTTTTCTTTCTACATTAAAATCACAGAATTATGTTCACATCAATCATTAATGCCCTAGAATACAACGACTAAAGGTGCATTTGCTTTTGTTCATTGTAAATCAGAGCACTGTAGTATTATTGTTTCTGTGTGGGCAGACTGTTTTGCTTATTGACATCCGAGCTGGTACTGGAGCAAACTAGCCATGTCCTGCCTCTACCTTTTTAAAGATCACATATTGATTATGTCTACTTTTCGGTTTGGTTTATACACAGGAACATCAGTTTAGACCAGGCTCTACCAGGTAGTCCTACATTGATAACCCTCAACAACCCCTGACTCTCATAATCTCAAAATATATTTGAGAGTCTGGATTATCACAGAGAAGCCTCTGAATATGAAAGCTGGCTAAATTTATTTTATGTAATGCTATTCGGTTTTGCTCTGGAGCTCTGGAACTTTTCTTTTTTTATTTGCAGAGAATGTTAACAGAAAGGCATTTAGGGAGAATGTGAAACCAGGATGGCACTACTTTGGCAGAAAAATGGCAAGTATATTAGATCCTCTACTGCTGTAAACATATTTAAAAGCCACCTCAAGACATATTTGTTTGATGAGGCCTTCACTATTTTTAATGACCAGTAGGTTTGAGCAGATGTATTTGTGGTGTTTATTTTTTTATTATATTTTTTGAACTTGTACGGCATTTTGGTACACTCGGTTCTTGGGGTTGCTACGTGCTTTATAAATAAGTTTTGATTTGATGTATATTACATAAATGACTCTGTTTAATCATATTCTGACTCTGATTAATCACTTTCTGTGACTGATATTCTCTGTCTCTTCAGGATGTGTCAGATTTTGAATGGGTAATGTGGTTTACCACTTTCCGCAACCATATCCTGTTTGCCCTCTCCGGTCATGTGATCTTTGCTAAGATCTGCTCAATGCTGTCTCCAAAGGTACTGTATGGGGTTATTCACCTTATGCTCAATGATCAAGTCATTTAAGATTTAAGAGTGATAATATTTTGCTATTGATATTTTATGTGAGTGTTTTGTGAATAATATTGCATGATTTTATGTATGGACTGAGTCTGAATAATCAATAAAAGTAAAAAAAAACATTCACAAAAACACATTTTGATATTAACCATGCATGTGTTAAAGTCAATGCTGTCTCCAAAGGTACTGTATGGGGTTATTCACCTTATGCTCAATGATCAAGTCATTTAAGATTTAAGAGTGATAATATTTTGCTATTGATATTTTATGTGAGTGTTTTGTGAATAATATTGCATGATTTTATGTATGGACTAAGTCTGAACAATCAATAAAAGTAAAAAAAAACATTCACAAAAACACATTTTGATATTAACCATGCATGTGTTAAATGATCTAATTTGAATGTTGTGTGAAATGTTACATGCTTTCGTGTTTCTGTCTGCTGTCCAAGAAGACTGGTATAGATTTATTCAAGGTAACTCTGAAAGTACTTGCCATTACAATTTTTGTTTGGATCATACTAACTGACTAACTAATACAAGTAGTGCTACAACTCAAGCTAATACTGGACTTATTTTGTCATTTCTAACACTAGAAACAGTAGCTCCTTAAAAAGTCCAAAAAATCCATTCAGTGTTGTATGTGACAACTGGATTACATAAATGTGCCTTTTCAGAAGAAATTTTCTTCCTAACCCGGCTACAACTCAAGCTAATACTGGACTTATTTTGTCATTTCTAACACTAGAAACAGTAGCTCCTTAAAAAGTCCAAAAAATCCATTCAGTATTGTTGTATGTGACAGCTGGATTACATAAATGTGCCTTTTCAGAAGAAATTTTCTTCCTAACCCACAGAACAGATCTTTGATCTATATGCTGTATGGATCTCTGGCTGTGCTGATTACTATGGGATGGACATACATCACTCTCATCCTGTCTCACTGCATCATCCTCTACAGTGTGGCCCTTGTCAAGAGGAAGTGGCTCTGCTTTGTGGCTGGACTTACCAGCCTGGCAACTTTCAAAATGGAGCCCTTTAACACCTGGCAGGTGAGAAGGTCCATAGGCAGTGAATGATCATTTCTTTAGTATGATTTACAGTTATTGAATTTAACTGAATCAACACTGAACTGACTTGAGCTGAATAATGGCACTATTGTCTGTAGAGCTGCTTTACAGCAGAACTTGAATTTCTCTCATATTTGAAGTTTGCATCATTGATTTTATTATTTTCCTGTTTACTACTGTGAAGCTGCTTTGAAATAATCAGTATTGTGTAAAGTGCTATAAACACAGTAGTACTTTAAAAACCTAAAGTTGTGAAAGAATCACATATATTCATAATGTGGGTTTTCTTACAGCAGTTTGAATATTGTTTGTGTTGTTGTTAACCCCTTATATAACATCTTTTCCCCCACAGTCTAACCACAAGTCCCCCTGTCGTACAGGTGTCCATGTGCATGTACAGACACATTTAGTTTTGTCATTTTGATGTTCTGATAATTTGTCTGTTTTGATGCAGGAAGGCTTTGCGACAGGCTCTTTTGATCTCCAAGATGTCCTGTTCTATGGAGGCTGTGGCTTCTCCATTATGCGCTGTATGAGCTTTGCCCTAGAGAACTGTGAGAAGAAAGATGGCAACTACAGTTTCCTGGATCTGATCAAGTACAACTTCTACCTCCCCTTCTTCTTCTTTGGACCTGTCATGACCTTTGATCGATTCCACGAGCAGGTGAGTCCTGTATTTTGAGAATGTCACAACATCCTAACATTTTTCTCAAGAAAACAAGCATTTTAAAAGTCCAGTTTATGGAATCGTATAATAGTTTATATAAAACATAATCTATAAAATACAATAAATAATTGTTATAGTGTTGATAATGTCACTCTGGTTAGGTATGCACTGTAATGATCTCTCTAATATTCTCAGGCTAACAACCCTAACTTGACTCGTAAAGAAAGAGAGATGTGGAACATCACCATTCATGCTTTGGTGCACCTTGGGGCTATTTTGGTGGTGGATGTCTTCTTCCATTTCTTGTACATTTTGACCATCCCTAACGATTTGAAGCTTTTGAAGCAACTGTCTGACTGGCCTCTGGGTCAGTACATAACTAGAAAAAACAGTAGACTTTTAGAAATGATGTTACAAGTAGTTTCTAATTATTTGTAAGTACAATTTCATTTGTTTACTATCAGTAGTCGGTCTGAATTTTTTTGCTATTCAGCTGGCTTGGCATACTCCAATCTGGTGTATGACTGGGTGAAGTCAGCCGTCCTGTTTGGTGTCATTAATACGGTATCCAGACTGGACCATCTTGACCCTCCTCAGCCTCCTAAATGCATCACAATGCTCTATGTCTTCGCTGAAACGTAAGCATAGTCATTAACAGAAGAGAAAAGAAAGAGTATGTTTTTGGAGGCAGTTGATGGCTGTGTAACCAGATCACATGTTTACAGTTTCTTCTGACATTGACTTTTTTAGGCACTTTGACAGAGGAATCAATGACTGGCTGTGCAAGTGAGCAAATAACCAATTCTATCTGTGTATCATCACGTATCATTTTTTAAAATATATATTTCTATAATAATCATATACTCAGGAAAAACATTCAACTTTACATGTATCTCCTGTTCTTTGTTAAAGATATGTCTATGACTATATCGGAGAAAACCATGATGCCATCTTCAAGGAGCTTCTTGCAACCATTTGCACCTTTGCTGTCACAACTCTGTGGCTTGGACCCTGTGAGCTGGTTTACATCTGGTCTTTCTTTAACTGCTTTGGCCTGAACTTTGAACTGTGGGTGGCTAAATTATTTTCTCTGCCACCATTCTCCACCATTGAGGTAAGATCCCAAAGACGTTCAGTTGTGAGGGATTTGAGCATTTGGGTTTTGAATCATTACACTACCAATTGATTGTCTTTCAGTATTGCATCATGCCTGATTAGCCTACATTTCACTGATATGAAAATAACAGCATTCGCTTACTCTGAGTAATAATGTCAAATAAAATTTTTTCCAGCGGAATCTTATGTCTGAGGCAATGTCACGTCGAATCAGGGGTTTGTTCAACGCTGTTAACTTCTGGCAAATTGTCCTGTACAACGTCCTGGCGCTGAACAGTCTGGATTTTGCTCAGCTAGTTACTAAGAGACTGCTTCTTAAAGGTAAGTGTTTTGTTTTAGACCAGGGGTGTCAAACTCAATTCCTGGAGGGCCGCAGCCCTGCAGAATTTAGTTCCAACCCTGCTCCAACACACATACCATGTCGGTTTTCAAATAAGCCTGAAGGACTTGATTATCTGGATCAGGTGCATTTAATTAGGGTTGAAACTAAACTCTGCAGCAGTAGCGGTTTTTGGCACGGGCGAACGGGGCAGCCGCCCGGGGCGGCATTTTTTCATGATACATGGGGGGCGGCACAAGCAGAAAAAAAATTAAAAATCCTCTGCGCCGCCGCCGATTTTCTATAGATTTTCTATTATCTATCATTTCACTGTGTGGGGAATTGGCAAATTGGCGCCCCTGCTTGCTGAGAAGGTGCCGTGCACAGAAGCTGTGTGAGAAGGGGAAAGGGG
>NW_015658519.1:1729310-1740051 GCF_001515625.1 Sinocyclocheilus rhinocerous | reverse complement strand
AGATTGTGCACCTTAAAAAGTATGCTTCCTGTTGTAATTGCAATAGTTAAATAACTGGATTCTCTTAAGTGTGTTTTTCAAAAGCTCGAAGGGGGTCTCGCCCAGGGTGTAATTCAATGTAGAACCGCCACTGCTCTGCAGGGCTGTGGCCCTCCAGGAACTGAGTTTAATACCCCTGTTTTAGACCATTATATAATGAAAACGGAAAGAAAAGTAGCTAGAATCTTGTGCAGAATGTGTTTCTTACATATGTATTCTTTCTTACATATGTAAATCACTCATATATGATGTATATATACATCATACATATGAAAATATTGAAACATATAGTTGTATCAGCACAAAAACTCCAGAGGAATGGGTCAAACACAGTATGTACACAGAGAATAATAGCACCCTTGTGATTCCCTCAGGCTTCCCCTTGTCCACTCTCTCTGTGCTGTTTGTGACTTACTGTGGCGTGCAGCTGATAAAGGAGAGAGAGCGAAAGCAGGCTATGCTGGATGATCCGGAACCAGTACCGCCCACAGAGGCGAGCAAACAGAAGGCCGAGTAAAGGACAGAGAGGTCATTGAATCTGATCCAGCTCTTGAGGTCCCTCTTGTTAATTCTGCACCTGAGCTTTCATGCCAGACCGATGCAGTCCCACCACTATGGTAACTGATTTGCACAAATCTGTTTTAAAAACACAAGATGTTTTTAACTGTGAATAGTTAAAGCAGGCTATGCTGGATGATCCGGAACCAGTACCGCCCACAGAGGCGAGCAAACAGAAGGCCGAGTAAAGGACAGAGAGGTCATTGAATCTGATCCAGCTCTTGAGGTCCCTCTTGTTAATTCTGCACCTGAGCTTTCATGCCAGCCCCACCACTATGGTAACTGATTTGCACAAATCTGTTTTAAACACACAAGATGTTTTTAACTGTGAATAGTTCTGAAGTGCACTTGCTTTAGCCAAATGCAACCTGTTCTCTGACATACTCTAGCACAAACAAACCAACAAGTGCATCTTTTATTTATATTTTCAGTGGATATGGATATTTAAAGAATGGGCTTGCCAAATATTTTATGAATAAATAATATATTGAACAATAAAATAAAAATATACAATGTTTTCAGGGTGGTCTTTTATTTCATTACTCTTAATATGTTTACAGCAGTGTATTTTGAGTATTGTTGAGACACTATTATAGTTTCTAATAATATTTTGAATTAGTTTAAATTTTTACACTTGTTTATATATGTTGTGTTTTTGTCATTTCTGTCAGGACCACTATCATCAAAGATGATTGACAATTAGCATACAGTTTGGATTGGCGGTATAGTTCTGTTCTGGGCAAGAACTCCCTGCGCATACATGCAGCCTAGCATGGATGAGAGCAGGGAGAGCAGCGATAACCCCCCCAGGGCAAACAGAACAGAACCAACATAAGTGTATTGCAGATATCGTTAAAGTTCAATAATGTTATGTACACATTTTAGAATTAGTCTGATTCAAATGAGAATCAGAAGGCTGAATCCTGACTGACAGAGGAGGAGTTGGGGATGGAGGAGGGTAATTAGCTATTGAGCAATGCGAAAACTGCTGATAATACTGAGGGACCTTATATATGAATGCTTAGATAGGTGTCGTATTCCCATAGGTTGATGGGGATCAGCTGAGAGTCAGCTGATGTGAGCTTGACTAACGGGACCTGCCAGAACTAACGCTACGCTAGATTTTTACTAGTTTTTCTTTTAAAAATGTCTATAATTTTTATTAATTTCAGTGATTAATTTTACTACATCATTTTAGACACTAAAAATGATAAATGATTCCTCAACTAGTTGAAATAAAGATTCTTAAATAGTTTTTTTTTTTAATTGTATTTCAATTAATGTTTATTTTTATTTCAAGTAACAACTTCTTAATGGTTTTAATTTCAGTTTTAGTTAACTATAATAGTCCTGGTTTACAGCCATTATTATTACACAAAACATACATTCTAGGAACATCTTAAACTTGTATTTTTATTTTACATAGTTCTGAACTACTTATAAACAATAGTCACAATGATGCCCCATTAAACCACAGAAAGCTTAGTCACTTCACCACATTAAACTTTGTGCAGTCACGTTTTTCTGTTACTCATGTCACAATCTAGCAAATGATAAGGTGTGAACACATTCCCTATTAGGCTTTGTCCTACATTGAGCTTTGAATGGCACACTAGAGATTTGAGTTGATTAATGGGCCTAAAATATACACTGATGAATACTGTAGGTCTGCTATGCTGTTATCAGCACACAATTACATATCTCCTAGTTTTCAGTCTCCCTTTGGATTTTTTGTCACCTTACATGGGTTATAAACTCAAATTAGAATTTCCCTTGTGGTCATATACACTAAAAATAAACTTTTTTTCTTTTGCCTTATGATTCCATGAAGAACCTTTATTATCCATGGAACCATTTCATCACACAGAAGGTTGAAGTATTCTTCAAAGTATTCTTCAGATTATTAATCTTATTTAGACTAAGAAAAAATAGTTCTTTTAAGAACTATTGACTGAAAGGTTTGAGGAACTCGAAAGGATTTTTCTATGTCATCGCTACAAAAACTTCCTTTTGGAAACCTTTATTTTTAAGTGTGTCTTTAGAAAGTTTATAACTTCAAACTGGAATTATTTTATTAAATATCTACTTACAGAAATGGCTTTAAACAAAGACCTGTTTGTGATTAATTGGTTCAAGGTGAAAATGTAAACAAGCTATAATAACCTAGTGGTTAGCACATGTGTTCAAACATATTATGCCATGGGTCTCAAGTGAGGGATGCAAGTTTTCCATTCCTGTTTTCCCTGCCATCTTCAGTCCTCCCTATATGAAAAAATGTCAAAACAACGAAAATGTAATGCATTCTACTGGAACTGGAACAAATAAAGCACTGTTGCACTCATGGTGCCGAGGTTCAGGTCTAGCCTGGGACATGTCCTGTTCCCCCTTTTGTAAATTCAAAGATTAGCAATGCTTGCTACTATGAATTGATGCTAAGAGATGTAGGAGCCCATAATACCGAGTTGCTCCACTAGAGGGCTCCACTAGATGGACTTTATTTCTCAAAGCAACAGGCAGTTCTATTTCTGTTTGTCTCATTTTGAAACTAGTCTTAAATGGGTCTGATTTCCATCTTTTTTTTTCACTCTGTAACATTCTTTTCAAGCTGTTCACATTTCACAACCATCTTGTGGTGCTCTACTCTCCTTCTCCATAAGATCTACAACTTAATATTCCCAGTGAGCAACATGTCAGCTGTTGGTCTGATCTATTTGGTAGGGGGAAGGGAGGGACAGCTTGTATTTCAGGCCCTAAGTGTGGTTCGTTTACGCATTTCTATATATAGATGGACAGTCAGTAGCTGATAGCTTGTGACAGCTGAGGAGCTGAGGCCACACCAAAGCGTCACATCCTCCGCCATTTCTCTTTTAGAGTAACAGTGTTAATACAGTCAGTTCAGTTCTGCAGTGGGAGAGGACCAGGATACCCCTCTCTCCTACTGAAATATCACATCAAACCATAACAAGATGGCCTCCTTGTCAGTGGATCCAGTGACGGAGCCACGGATGTACCAGCAAACGCTCCTACAAGATGGGCTCTGTGATCTCCTGGATGCTAACAAGTTTGTGGACTGCGTTCTGAAGATCAAAGACAAAGAGTTTCCTTGTCATCGGCTAGTGCTAGCTGCAAGCAGCCCTTACTTCAAAGCCATGTTCCTTTCAGACCTGGAAGAGAGCAAAAAGCGGGAGATTGTTCTAAAAGACATCGAACCTGGAGTCATGGAAATGATCCTGAGGTACATATACACCTCGGATATCAACCTGACTGAGCATAACGTCCAAGACATTTTCATGGCGGCCAACATGTACCAGATTCCATCAATCTTCAGCGTGTGTGTCTCGTATCTGCAGCAGAAGCTGGTTCTTGGTAACTGTCTGGCCATCTTTAGACTGGGACTGTTGCTGGACTGTCCACGTTTGGCTATGGAGGCTCGGGACTTCATCTGTGACCGGTATGCCCTCATCATTCGGGACCAGGACTTCCATCAGTTGGGTCCCAGCGAGTTGGCGGCTATCATCACATGTGACTCTCTGAATGTGGAACGAGAAGAGTTGGTGTTTGAATCTCTCATGGACTGGGTGGAGTTCGACACGGGAGAGAGATTGAAGGACCTGCCGCAACTTCTACACTGCGTACGTTTCCGTCTTATACCGACGAGTTACTTTAAAGAGAAAGTCGAGGGCCACAGATTGATCAGGACAAATCAGGAGCTCAAGAAGGAGCTTCAGATCGTCAAGGATGCACAGAAAGGAGTGCTACACAGGGTCAAAAGGGTCAAGAAGGAAGGCGAGACAGCATATTCCGAGGACGAGGATGAGGAGGGTATGCTGCCAGGAATCCTAAATGACAATCCACGTTTTGGAATGTTTCAGTCAGACCTTTTATTGATGATTAGCGATACAGGAACGGTAGCGTATGACGTTGATGCAAACGAGTGCTTCGTGGCATCTTCATCCACCGAGATCCCTAAGAACCATTGCAGTCTTGTCACAAAGGAAAATCAGATCTTTGTCGCTGGAGGTCTGATGTACAACGAAGAGAACAAAGAACAGCCGTTCAGTTCCTACTTTCTTCAGGTAACGCATGGTCAAGTCTTGCTAATGTTGCTAAATATGTTTGTAACAAATCAATGACTCAAAAGCATCATGAATCTCTGGTTCCAAAAATACATTTGTGAGAATGACCCACAGGGTCCATTTTGCTTCAGAACAGCTGTTAAAGCTTTGAACCTCATGTTGCCTGCATGACATTTTCCTCATGTAATTCAAGAGAAACCTTTGAAGGGATTGTGTAGGATGAATCAAACTAATAACTATATTTGTATGAGAAAGGAACAATGCTTTTAGATCATGATATTTTAATCTGAGCTCTTCTTCATCCTACAGTTTGATCCCATGAGCTCTGGATGGTTGGGGATGCCCTCACTACCAGACCCTAGGTGTCTGTTCGGTCTGGCGGAGGCTGAGAACTCCATCTATGTGGTGGGAGGAAAAGAGCTGAAGGAGGGAGAACGTGCACTAGATTCTGTTATGATCTACGACAGACAGTGAGTACAAGCATATAGCAAATAACATACATTGACAGAGCACGTAGTAGCAGCGGTTTTCAAACTGAAGGCGGGTTGCACAAAGCGTGAGAATATTGATGCGTTCATGCATGTCAGAAATATGAATAATGTAAGTTCTGAAATTCTCAGTTAAGATTTATTTCTCATTTTTTTAACATGACGCACTAAATGCATATCTGTCAACCCTCCCGTTTTCCCCGGGAGTCTCCAGTATTTCACACCCATCTCCCACTCCCCTCCCATTTTGTTATTTCTCCAGGTAATTTTAATGGCCCAAACCTCGTTATATGAATAGTCCCATCAATATATTATTCCAAGATCATCCATTTGCCAGATCTAATTTGAAACTCATCCTACTCACACATTTGACTCATCATACAAATTTCAACCCATTTGTGACCTCAAACTGGCAACCTACAACCTTGCACTGTTGATATCTGTGCAGGTAGTGGATGTATAGATCAGTCTAACGAATCCTTCACTGAATGAACCAGAGCTACAACTGAATCAACAATCAATCATTTGACTCACTTTACATTGACATGTCACAGTTCCATGTCAATAAATAATTAGTTACTTCAATGCAGCCATTAGGCCAATTTTACAAGTTTTTCCCTCTCATATTTCACTCTTTTTGGTAGATCTTGAGATTGATTATACCTCTCCAGGTCGGCCCTTGCCATAACCCCTGATCAACAGAATGTTGTCTGTCATGGCTGAAGGCTAATAACTATACATTTTCACACAGGTCATTCAAATGGGGAGAGTCAGACCCTCTTCCATACGCAGTTTATGGACATGGAATTGTTTCACACAAAGGACTGGTCTATGTGATAGGTGGCAAAACTGAGAGCAAGTGAGTAAGGAATCTGGTTTTATCATACTTTACAAACACATTATGCCAGGTCGTCTTTGGTTTTCATAACCAGACTTGAAATGTGATGTACAGGAAATGCCTGAGGAGAGTATGTGTCTATGACCCCTCTAAGTTTGAATGGAAGGATCTGGCACCCATGAAAACCGCCCGCTCGCTGTTTGGCACTGCTGTTCACAAAAACAAAATCTATGTGGTGACTGGAGTCACTGATAACGGCCTGACTAGCAGTGTGGAGGTCTATGACATCGCCAGCAACTCGTAAGTCACACTTTTGTCGTATTTTGTCAAGACTCCTTAACACAGGCAAGATGCTCACTTGTGTGTCTCCTGCTTAGCTGGTCAGAGTTTGTGGAGTTTCCTCAGGAGAGAAGCTCTCTTAACCTAAACGAACTGGGCGGCTGCTTGTATGCTGTGGGGGGTTTTGCTATGATGCCCAATGAGACCACAGAAAAACTGGAGCCCACTGAAATGAATGACATATGGAGGTGAGTATTTATGTTCAGCTCAAACTGGTTTAATGAGACTTATTGGCCTAATGAAACTTGGCCATATATTTGAAACTAAAGTTGAAATTTGAGAATTAAATTGCGATTTGCGTGACAGGTTTGAGGAGGAGGAGAACTGCTGGAATGGGATCCTGAGGGAGATCCGTTATGCTGCAGGGGCCACAGTGGTTGGAGTGAGTCTGAACACCTTGAGACTCACAAAGATGTGATCTACAGCTATCATCTATTGACAGAATACACAGTAAACAATGTCGCCCGCATCTTCATAAAAGAGCAATACATATTCCATTGAATCATTTGTCACAGACTTATAGTTAGTTTGTGATTGATCTTAGCAGTGTTTGATGCTGCTGTTCCAAGAAAACGCAGCAGATGGAGACAAACACAAGACTATTTTGTTTTCATAAGAATACTTTGTTAGTCATTTTGGGTAATTAGATGTTGAATAATTTGATTAGTTAGTTTGTGATTGATCTTAGCAGTGTTTGATGCTGCTGTTCCAAGAAAACGCAGCAGATGGAGACAAACACAAGACCATCTATTTTGTTTTCATAAGAATACTTTGTTAGTCATTTTGGGTAATTAGATGTTGAATAATTTGACTTATTTAAATAACCATGTACATTGATTTCTATCATTCTATTATGTTATTTTAGATGACAACTACAATTGAACATTTTGCAATTATGACCAAGTACAATGTTCTTACATTCAAAAAAGAGAAATAAATGGCAGTGACTGAACAATAACCTAATCTACTGTAGACAATGACCAAACTAAAAAACACGAACAACAAAACACAATCGTCTGTGGGAAAATGTCAACACAAATAGTGTCATACTCCCTCCAAAGCCACATGAAAATAAAAAAGTAAAGGTGAAAGAATACAAGGATTTTCTATTCTGTATGCCATCTGATACTGCTTGACATCATGACTTTCATGATGGGTCGTGGATGGAGCTTCAGAGTCATTTTTTCATCATGAATAATAAACAGCTAGTGCTGCGAACACAAACACTCTAGAATAAAGGGATCTGAACACCTCTCGGGTTTTGGAACACTGTGCATAGACCAAAATATTCATATAATTACATAGACAGAAATGAAAACATTACAGCAATAAAATAAGATTGCAATTCCCAATTCATAAAAAATATTGTGTAAAAACATTTACAGATCTGAAACTATAAGATTCTTGTCTACAAGTGCAAAAATGAGCAGTTAAAAACAATAAAAAATAGATTTTTAATTTAGAAGATCAAACATTAGTCTGCGTGAGACTGTGAGAAGTGGATAAACACTAAATAGTGGAGAACAACTGATTTTTTCATTAATAATATATAATACAATCTCTACCAATTCACCTGTTAAATGGCTGCTGTACGTTCAGCCCAAACACATTCATGAATATGAACATCACCAAAAACACAAACCATCAAGGTTTTTGAAAATGTTAACAAAACAAATGAGCCGTATACGTGAGCCGTATACATAAATTTCCATCTGTTGACAACATACAAATTGTAGTCATTCACAATTTCGACAAAGATGGAGAATCAATTGAATTTGATTTTTAAGGTGCTTCAGAACAAATACAACAAACAGAAATGATAAAACTATGACAAAATGTAAGGGCTAAACAAATATTTATAAAGCCCCTTACACCAACAAGCCAGTAAAGTGCCAGAAACAGAATCTACTGACATTTCCACCACCAACAAGATCTGTGTTACTCACAAGTCTCCGACTACGCATATATATATATATATATATATATATATATCAGGTCATCACCCCATAACAAAGTTTTACATAAAGCATCTAAACCAATAAAAAGTCAACCGAAAGCTATATAAACCGAATATGCTGTTGTCTATTTATTATTCTCTTAATATTGTAGGCTGCATAAAGCATATATGTCTTACATTTAGCATTCTACATCTGGGTAATAGTTTTAGTATCATACTTATTACTTTTTGCCTAACTAGGTTTATCATAGCATGGAGGACTCATTTGATATGGGAACGGAAGGGATAATTGAGAATATGACGTGAAAACCAAATAAGACTAACATGATATCTCAGACTCTTTGCTACATAAAAAGTATCTCTGCATCACAAAAAAAACAATAGTATAATACAGAGCAGTAGTTACAGGTTCCTGGAGTCTGTCCTTCCAGCGGAGTAGAGCGGCGTAAGGGAACGCAGCTGAGAATGTGACGGACCCCCTTCCACTGAGTGGAGCATAGATGATGCAAAAGTGACCACGCCATGCAGATGTGGGCTAATATCCCTCAGTGTTTCCATCCCGACCGGCAGTTCTTGGTTTGCAGCAGCTTGTGTTTGATTGGTTATAGCGGAGGAGTCCAGCAGGGGAGGGTTCCTGACCTGGGAACACTTCTCTCGGTGAGCTTTCAGCATGTTGGAGAAGCGGAACCGCTGGCCGCACGATTCACAGGGGTAAGGCTTCTCTCCCGTGTGCGTACGCCGGTGCCGCTTCATATTGGGACGACTCGTGAAGCTCTTCCCACAGATCTCACAAATATATGGTTTCTCTCCTAAAAAGAACCAGCAGACCTCTTGGACTGACTGTATAAAGTATTTCGAAGTGCTATACGTGTGTACAAGCATCTCACCTGTGTGTGTCTTCATGTGTTCATCAAAATACTGTTTCATATTGAAGTCTTTCCCACACCACTGACACATAAACTGCTTGTGTCCGATGTGGATGCTCATGTGAGAGCGCAGTTGGTACTTATACTGAAAACGCTCACTGCAGACCTAAAGGACAAGGAGTGGACAAATTTCAAACATGGCCAGCAGTTAATAATGGAAATTATGAAACAGAATGTTCTGGTCCTGGATGCTGATTGGTCAATTCTGTGCTAAAATCAAAACATTATTGGTTATTGTTTATTTTACTGTGCAGAAAACACTTATTGTTTACTCTTGCTGGGTATCAATACAGATTTTCTGATTCAAAAAACTCATGTCATTTTCACATATCACAGTATATTTTAACATCAACTTTTAAACGTTAATAATAAAAAAAGGACAGTGTTTTAGACTGATCCAAATCAGTAACTCATCTTTTTTGATCTATCTAAAGGATTCATTCGTTTTGGGAATCGAGTTATTGGTTGCGCTTAATGTTTTTGATTCACTAAAAAGAACCTGTTCATAAGAGTCATTCAATAATCAGACTACACAGGTAATGTTATGTTTGTTATATTGTGTAGCCGGTGAGGACAGCTCAGCTTTTGTTGTGTTGCTGAGAGGAAATGCTGATAAAGGGAATATTCTAACTATGCAAATATATATATATTAATATATATATTAGGGGTGCAACGATACACGTTTTCGTATTGAACCGTTCGGTACGCATTACAAACCGAACGATTCGTTGGACTAATCCTTTTACAGCATATTATTCTAGTAGGTTAGATTAATGCGAGTGCGCATTTAGAGTGCGTTCTTTCACTGCATGATTTAGTCTATTAAAATGCATTTAGCATTACAAACCGAACGATTCGTTGGACTAATCCTATTACAGCATATTATCCTATTAGGTTAGACTAGTGAGAGTGCGCATAGAAAGTGCGTTCTTTCACTGCATGCTTCAGTCTATTAAAATGCATTTAGAATGATCACAAAATTCAAGATATGGGAGCAGAAAATGTATATATTTACATAATTTTATATAGTTAATCAATATCACAGAAGAGTGCCGTTTTTTCTCTCCAAAAATCAGCATGATTACAAATGGTTTTTACAACAGTTCAATAAGCAAGAATTTAATTAATAGACTTACGTTTTAGATAGCTTATTGCCTGTTTTTGCTCAACTTCGCCAACAAAAATAATTCCAAACACAGCCACAGCACTGTTTTGCGTCTCTGAGCACCATGACAGTGTTTCGTTCCTGAATGAATCACCCGTTTAAATGATTCGGTTCAATCGCAATGACTCACTTATTAACAGTGACTTGCTGCCACCTACTGGCGGTTTTAATTTCACATTTAAAGTATCTTTTCATTTTTTTTTTTTATAATTTCAAATATCAGTATTTAACGTTTTATGTTTAAAATATCAAAACATTATTTATGCATTTGTAATTGTATGTTAAATGCATGCATGTCCTGCATTAAACAGTGTGTAAATGCATCTAAATGCCCCTTCTAATGCAGCTTCTGTGT
>NW_015658519.1:1722738-1724203 GCF_001515625.1 Sinocyclocheilus rhinocerous | reverse complement strand
TATATATATATACTGTATATATACGGTATATACTGTATAGGGAGAGATTTTCATAATCATTCAAATCAAGGTAGCAGTTACCTGTATTTTACCATTCCTTATTGTTTACCTACTGTACATCAGTGACTATATCTACTTGTAAAAGAATGACACTTAATGAGTTTGCTTAAACTATTAAAATAGCTTAAAAATAAAACATCGTTTTAATAAATGTTAATGTACTTATGTTTTTTTTTTTTATTATGAAGCAATAATGTATATTCACAGCTTCTAGTTGCTTAATTTTACCATACCTCACACTGGAAAGGCTTCTCTCCTGAATGTTGGAGAGAGTGGACCTTCAGTGACATGCTTCTTTTAAATGACTTGCCACATGTCTCACATGTAAATGGCATCTCTTTTGTGTGGGCTAAAGATGTGTAGAACAAGACAATGATTAGTCAGATAATTAAAGTTTACTGTTTAAAGTATAAGACTTAGGGCTGATACAATAAATCGATGCATCGCGAATCGAGAAATGATTCTGCATCGATTCTGAGATTTTCCGAAGGCATCGCGCGATTCTCTCTTGAATCGATTCTGAGCTTAGTTTTTAACAGCAGATGGCACTGCGTGCTTTAGAAATAGCCGAATTCTGCTTACTTCCAGTTCCTTACACACGCACCATTTGAACCTAAAATAATCATTCATAAAGTTCGAAAAGGTTGAAGCGAAGTACAAGGATGTTTACATTAAATCTGGCATCATAAAAGCCGATGTGCAAATACATTTAACCACTTACATTACTCAGCCGAAGTAATGTAAGCATTCTTCTTCGTGAGCATTTGAGTGTGCGGCTAAAAACTAGCCTAGACCGCCATCTGCTGTTAAAAACTAAGCTCAGAATCGATTTGAGAGAGAATCACGATGCATTCCGAAACTCTCAGAATCGATCCACGAATCGCGATGCATCGATTTATTGTCAAAGCCCTAAAAAGACTAGGAGTAAAGGTTTGAGAGAGGAAACTTTCATTTAATTTAATTTAACTTTAACACAACTCACCAACCATGTGCTTGCGTACATGAGCCATTGTGTAGAATTTCTTCTCACAGATCTCACAAGTGTACTTCTTCTCGGCATAGCCATGAACAATCTTATTGTGCTCATGGAGCGACCAGAGCTTCCTGAAAGCTTTTCCACAGGTTAAACACTACAAAATGAGACAAAGACCAGTAAAAACAAATCTTGTCCATTGCATTGAGTTTTTTGTGTTTGCATGGGTTTGAATGTTCCTGGGTCAATTATTTTATTGCATTATTTCTTTATCGCAATTGTCCGCAATAAAGAAAAGGAAAAATGGGTAACACTTTACAATAAGGTTGCATTTGTTAACTATATTTAATACATTAACGTTAACTAACAATAAGCAATACATTTATTACAGTAGGCTATTTATTCATCTTTGTTAACATTAGTTAAAAAAAA
>NW_015658519.1:1717525-1722477 GCF_001515625.1 Sinocyclocheilus rhinocerous | reverse complement strand
CAATAAATCGATGCATCGCGAATCGAGAAATGATTCTGCATCGATTCTGAGATTTTCCGAAGGCATCGCGCGATTCTCTCTTGAATCGATTCTGAGCTTAGTTTTTAACAGCAGATGGCACTGCGTGCTTTAGAAATAGCCGAATTCTGCTTACTTCCAGTTCCTTACACACGCACCATTTGAACCTAAAATAATCATTCATAAAGTTCGAAAAGGTTGAAGCGAAGTACAAGGATGTTTACATTAAATCTGGCATCATAAAAGCCGATGTGCAAATACATTTAACCACTTAACATTACTCAGCCGAAGTAATGTAAGCATTCTTCTTCGTGAGCATTTGAGTGTGCGGCTAAAAACTAGCCTAGACCGCCATCTGCTGTTAAAAACTAAGCTCAGAATCGATTTGAGAGAGAATCACGATGCATTCCGAAACTCTCAGAATCGATCCACGAATCGCGATGCATCGATTTATTGTCAAAGCCCTAAAAAGACTAGGAGTAAAGGTTTGAGAGAGGAAACTTTCATTTAATTTAATTTAACTTTAACACAACTCACCAACCATGTGCTTGCGTACATGAGCCATTGTGTAGAATTTCTTCTCACAGATCTCACAAGTGTACTTCTTCTCAGCATAGCCATGAACAATCTTATTGTGCTCATGGAGCGACCAGAGCTTCCTGAAAGCTTTTCCACAGGTTAAACACTACAAAATGAGACAAAGACCAGTAAAAACAAATCTTGTCCATTGCATTGAGTTTTTTGTGTTTGCATGGGTTTGAATGTTCCTGGGTCAATTATTTTATTGCATTATTTCTTTATCGCAATTGTCCGCAATAAAGAAAAGGAAAAATGGGTAACACTTTACAATAAGGTTGCATTTGTTAACTATATTTAATACATTAACGTTAACTAACAATATGCAATACATTTATTACAGTAGGCTATTTATTCATCTTTGTTAACATTAGTAAAAAAAAACTGTTCATTGGTAGTCTATGTTAGCTCAGGTCCATTAACTAACATTAATAGATACAACTTGTCATTTCAATTATGTATTAGTAAATGCTGGAATCAATATTAATAAAGATTAATAAATGCTTTAGAAGTATATTTCATTGTTAGTTTATGTTAACTAATGTGGTTAACTAATGTTAACAAATGGAACCTTATTGTAAAGTGTTACCAATAAATGTTTTAATTATCTAGGTGAAGTGCAGAAATATGTATTTTCTGTATTCATGCTGGTTTCATATGGTTTTAAAAATCATTTATACAATTTTCAGGAAAATGGTTTTCAAATATAATTTTAGATATAAAAATACATATTTTTATACAAATTTGACAAATTCTTAATACATAATATCATAAAGTTTTGAAGAGTCACACCATATGACATTTCACAACCTGAAATAACCTTGCTTTGTCATAAAAAGGTCAAATAGATATTTTATGTTAAAAGTTTTTTAAATATTAATAACCAGTGAAACCATTAAATGTTTCACGAATAATAGTCTTTATTAATCCACACAAAGACTCACAGCCAGGAACACACACATAGCATGGGGAATTGACGTTTAACACTGGATGCAGGACACAGGAAAACACAGGGCTTAAGTACCAGGAACTCAACGAGGGGTAACAGACGGGTTACACCTGAATCAAATTAGCACAATCAGAACACGGGAGAAACTGGGTCACGGGGAGCACATGGGGAACAAAACACAACACAGGAACACAAGGACAGCCCATGGGTGTGACATTACCTCCCCCTCCCGGAAGGTGCATTGCATTATTTCTTTATCGCAATTGTCCGCAATAAAGAAAAGGAAAAATGGGTAACACTTTACAATAAGGTTGCATTTGTTAACTATATTTAATACATTAACGTTAACTAACAATATGCAATACATTTATTACAGTAGGCTATTTATTCATCTTTGTTAACATTAGTAAAAAAAAACTGTTCATTGGTAGTCTATGTTAGCTCAGGTCCATTAACTAACATTAATAGATACAACTTGTCATTTCAATTATGTATTAGTAAATGCTGGAATCAATATTAATAAAGATTAATAAATGCTTTAGAAGTATATTTCATTGTTAGTTTGCTTACATGGGACGGAAGGCCTCCAGGGCGGTACCCGTTCCGGGACTCATGGTTGGATCGGGCAGTTCAAGGGGACATGGTGGAGTGGGCAGACTAGGAAGCCATGGCAGAGCAGGCAGCTTGGGGAGCAAAAAAATTCCTTGGGGAAAATCTCGGGCCTGGGCTTGACTCGCAAACTGTGGCCCTCTCTGGGCTTAACTTGGGAACAGGAGCCCTCTCTGGGCTTAACTGGGGAACAGGAGCCCTCTCTGGGCTGGACGTGGGAACAGGAGCCCTCTCTGGGCTTAACTTGGGAACAGGAGCCCACTCTGGGCTTGACTGGCAAACAGGAGCCCATTCTGGGCTGGGCGTAGGAGCAGGAGCCCTCTCTGGGCTTAACTTGGGAACTGGAGTCGACACTGGAGCGGACTCGGGGGCTGGAGCAAACAGTTTTTTCCTCCTCAGATTCCTCCTTTGGTTTGAGGTGAGGGAGACAGCTGCTGTCAGCTGAGGAATGGGAATGAATTGGCAGGCGGGCTTGAGAATGCAGCAGCCGGAGGGCTTGACTGCGGAACGGCCGGCGGACTTGACAATGGAGCAGCCGGCTGGCTTGACTGCGGAGCGGTTCTGGATCGGGGCCGGACACTCTCCAAACACCGGAGGATCCCTTCCCTCCAGCATAGTCCAGTGGTGTCTGGGAGGTCGACGGGGAGATGGTAATTGGCCCCAATCCAGAACAAAAAATTCAGTGTGGCGTCATCCAATGCCGTCAAGACGGCGAGCCCACAGAATTCCCTGGCATACTCCACAAAAGGAAGGTCCTTACAGGCTAGGGCAGCGAATCTCGCAGCGGTTTCCATAACCACGGGGAACGGAAAACAAAACGGGGAGAAGGGGCGCCGCTTACTGTTCGTTAGGTCCACTGTTCTGTCACGGTGCCTACTGTGTGGGAGCGAAGGAGACGTCGGAGTTTCACGAATAATAGTCTTTATTAATCCACACAAAGACTCACAGGCAGGAACATACACGTAGCATGGGGAATTGACGTTTAACACTGGACGCAGGACACAGGAAAACACAGGGCTTAAGTACCAGGAACTCAACGAGGGGTAACAGACAAAACACACCTGAATCAAATTAGCACAATCAGAACACGGGAGAAACTGGGTCACGGGGAGCACATGGGTAACAAAGCACAACACAGGAACACAAGGACAGTCCATGGGCGTGACACTCTCTCAAAAAAACATATATTAAAATTTTTTTAAATACAGATATGTTTTTTTATATATGTTTAATAATTTTTTTTTACATTCCCATTTACCCCAGTAGCAAAAAACAAAAAACCAAGACAGTGTTTCTATGACTTTCCAAAAGATTATGCTGGTCAAAAAAGAATTTGATGTCATTCTCTTAGCCCTTGAGCTTACCTGTATGCTCTTCTCACAGTCGGTCTGCTGATGCAGCAGTAGCTCGCTCTCCATTAGGAAGCGTTTGCCACACTTGTCACAAATATGCATGCGGTTATGTGACACGTTCATGTGTTTCTCCAGGTACCAGCGGTTGTTGAATGTCTTGGGGCACCTCACACAGGTGAAGCTCTGAAACTTCAAGCTATCCTGGTCCAGAAGCTCCTCACTGTTCCCTCCATGAGCCGTCTCCTGCCTCTCTCTCACACTGTTTCTCCTGGAGACCATCGCTACAGCATCAGCAGAGGCCCGGGTTTGTCGTACTGGTCTTTCAGACATGAATGCAGGTAATGTGTGTTCTCCTTCCTCTTCACTGGTGCCTTCAAGTCTCACATCATCATCTTCACTTTGCTCGCCTTCATCTTCCTCCTTATCCAAAGCCACATTGTCTCTTGATTCCTCAACAGTCTCATCGCTCCGTCTTCCTTTGCCAGGAAGTTGTTGTCCTAAGGGAGATTGAGCTGCTGCGTTTCCCTCTAAACCTTTAGACACATTAAGTGTTTGATTGTTCAGGTTCAACTCCACAATAATTTGCTCTCTATTAAATGAATCAAGATCTTCAGAGTCCTTCAGGTTTTCCATTTCCTTCCCTTCTACTTTACAACCGCCTACTTGCACTGGACGCCCATCGCCAACCTGAACAGCATATGGGTTCACTTCACTTTTCCCTCCATAGATCCTGGCACAGGTGGGGTCCTTCTCTTGCTTGATCTCCATGTGAAAGTTGAAGTTCACCGAGTTGCTGTTGCTCCAGCTCTGAGCGCCGACTTCCTGTTTGGCTTGGTCCACACTGGGACTGATGTCCAGCGAGCCTCTAGTAATGAGCTCACTGCAGGAAGTGGCGATGTTGCTCATCTGGAGCACTGTGGCAGCCTTGAGCACATCTTGGGCATTGCAGCTGGAGACCAGCAGCTTGGAGGTGTAGATGAAGTTGAGGATCTGCTGCAGGCCTTGAGGCCTTAGGGTCTCCAGAGAGAGTTCAACTCGCCGCAGCTCCTTACTGGATGCAAACAGCGAGTGGAAGAAGGGGCTGTAGGCTGCTAGGACACCCTTATGGGCCTGGAAAGAAGTCTGGTGGTGCATGAGGACGATGTCTACGTCACATAGATCTGGCTGAAACAGACGCTGCTTGTTCAACCTGTCCATTAAAAAGGTGCAGTGAAGGGCCACATCCTCAACGAGGGAGAACTCTGCAGATGGATGCTCGGCAGTTTTCTCCACTATGAGCTACAACAGAACATCAGATTGATGTAAGATGCATATCAACTTTCAATGTTTAAATATTAGATATTGATTTACATTACAATCAAACAACAGGCTGGAGTAATTGTCATTTAGCTGTCAAGCAAATTATAATTTTTAAATTCTAGTAATATAAAACTATTTCTAGAAAACAA
>NW_015658519.1:1694548-1715942 GCF_001515625.1 Sinocyclocheilus rhinocerous | reverse complement strand
AAAAAAACATATATTAAAATTTTTTTAAATACAGATATGTTTTTTTATATATGTTTAATACATTTTTTTTACATTCCCATTTACCCCAGTAGCAAAAAACAAAAAACCAAGACAGTGTTTCTATGACTTTCCAAAAGATTATGCTGGTCAAAAAAGAATTTGATGTCATTCTCTTAGCCCTTGAGCTTACCTGTATGCTCTTCTCACAGTCGGTCTGCTGATGCAGCAGTAGCTCGCTCTCCATTAGGAAGCGTTTGCCACACTTGTCACAAATATGCATGCGGTTATGTGACACGTTCATGTGTTTCTCCAGGTACCAGCGGTTGTTGAATGTCTTGGGGCACCACACACAGGTGAAGCTCTGAAACTCTAAGCTATCCTGGTCCAGATGCTCCTCACCGTTCCCTCCATGAGCTGTCTCTTGCCTCCCTCTCACACGTTTTCTCTTGGAGACCATCGTGACAGCATCAATGGAGGCCCGGGTTTGTCGTACGGGTCTTTCAGACATGAATGCAGGTAATGTGTATTCACCTTCCTCTTCACTGGTGCCTTCAAGTCTCACATCATCATCTTCACTTTGCTCACATTCATCTTCCTCCTCCTCCAAAGCCACATTGTCTCTTGATTCCTCAACATTCTCATTACTCCTCCTTCCTTTGCCAGGAAGCTGTTGTCCTGAGGGCGACTGAACTGCCGCGTTTCCCTCTAAACCTTTGGACACATTAAGTGTTTGGTTGTTCAGGTTCAGCTCTACAATAATTTGCTCTCTATTAAATGAATCAAGATCTTCAGAGTCCTTCAGGTTTTCCATTTCCTTCCCTTCTACTTTACAACCGCCTACTTGCACTGGACGCCCATCGCCAACCTGAACAGCATATGGGTTCACTTCACTTTTCCCTCCATAGATCCTGGCACAGGTGGGGTCCTTCTCTTGCTTGATCTCCATGTGAAAGTTGAAGTTCACCGAGTTGCTGTTGCTCCAGCTCTGAGCGCCGACTTCCTGTTTGGCTTGGTCCACACTGGGACTGATGTCCAGCGAGCCTCTAGTAATGAGCTCACTGCAGGAAGTGGCGATGTTGCTCATCTGGAGCTCTGTGGCAGCCTTGAGCACATCTTGGGCATTGCAGCTGGAGACCAGCAGCTTGGAGGTGTAGATGAAGTTGAGGATCTGCTGCAGGCCTTGAGGCTTGAGGGTCTCCAGAGAGAGTTCAACTCGCCGCAGCTCCTTACTGGATGCAAACAGCGAGTGGAAGAAGGGGCTGTAGGCTGCTAGGACACCCTTATGGGCCTGGAAAGAAGTCTGGTGGTGCATGAGGACGATGTCTACGTCACATAGATCTGGCTGAAACAGACGCTGCTTGTTCAACCTGTCCATTAAAAAGGTGCAGTGAAGGGCCACATCCTCAACGAGGGAGAACTCTGCAGATGGATGCTCGGCAGTTTTCTCCACTATGAGCTACAACAGAACATCAGATTGATGTAAGATGCATATCAACTTTCAATGTTTAAATATTAGATATTGATTTACATTACAATCAAACAACAGGCTGGAGTAATTGTCATTTAGCTGTCAAGCAAATTATAATTTTTAAATTCTAGTAATATAAAACTATTTCTAGAAAACAATTTATATCATGTCTTTTATGCCTTTGTATATTTTATAAAGAAGGTCACTCACAAAGAAAAAATACATTATATATTAATGACATTATAATATATAATAAATTATGTATGTTATTTACAGATTGTCTAAATCATACAGCTGTCATAATAAAATAATCCAATTATCCAGACAGGGAACCAGTGCAGATATCTAAAATTATATTATATTATATTATATTAGATTAGATTAGATTAGATTAGATTAGATTAAGATGATTTTTAAATATCGAACACATATTTTCTTTATAATGCCAAGCTTGATATTTTTCTTAAAATGTATAGCGTATAGCTGCTTTTATATTTTATATATTTTATAAAGATGATTTTATTATTTATATTACAATGTTTTATATGCTATGTATCTGAATGATATACAGGCTTTCCAGCTATCATAATATAGGCATTCAATTATCCAGACAAGTAAACAGTGAAGATATGTGAAATATTATTATATTATAAATATACTTATTTTATAAAAACAATTTCTTTTATTTCTTTATTATTATAATTTATTATTATATGTCCTAGTTCTACTAGACATACCAACATTATTACACAACATTTCTCATTTAAGCTACAGTATTGTCCAAAGTCATGAGCTGGGACAGGTACACTCTCAGAATTTTTTTTTTTACAAAAATTGTACCTTTAGGGGTACAACATCTTGTCACTGGGGCAGTACCGGACAACTTTCTCCCTTCTTTACCTCTAAAAAGTTCATAATAGTATCATAAAACTACATATTACTACTATAAGGACACTTACTACTCTAAGGTACTAATAATACGCACCCTTTAGGGATGAAGAAGGTTGTTTTGAGGGTACTGTCCCTGTTGTACCCCAAAGGGTACAATTTATGCACATTTGTTCTAAGTGTAATTTATTTAGTTGAGGGCTGTATTAAAATTTGAACAGATGTTCCGATAATAACAATCATTACATCAGCATCTTATCGAAAAGTAGCAGAAAGTTGTAGAAGCTCTCGACAGATGTGGAAGCAGCATGCTATCAGCACATCTGCATGACATGCACATCATCCTCCAGATGTGACTGATGTCTGTCAGATTCTACAGGCCAAGTAAACATTCACAGACATTCAGGTAACAAAAACGGTAAGAGAAGGGTCTTACTACCATGGTGATTCAGTGGTCTCTGCCTCGAAGGAGAACCGTCTCCCCTCCTTAGCATTTCAGAGCTTCGTTTTCATGAAAATAGCTGTCATTTATATCCACACTGCGCTCTTCTGTTTAGACATCTGTCCGTTTTCGCCATGTCCGCATGCAGAAGGGCTCGCACTCTCGGCCGGGGGAGTGATGATGATTGGAGGTGGAAAATAATATGGGTCGTTTTGTCTGGAGCTTTAAAGCGACAGGGACGTGATTAAACGAGGGGGAAAACACAATTCGAAGCGTTCGGAGCTAAATTATGGTTACAAATGGCAGAATAATCGCTTAGGTAGAACAAATTTTTGGATGCGTTCAAACGGTCTCCTTGAGCACCTGGCGCCGCTGCCCAGTCAGAGCCCAAAGGCAGCAGGGTCAGCGAGTCCACCGCGGAGTGAACCGGTTCACCGCAGACAGCGCTAACGCCTGCAGAGCGCTGCTGCGGCCACGCGGTGGCGCTACAACACAGCTTTTTGTTAGAGACGCTCTCATTGACGCCATCGTTAAACTCACAGCTGTGCCCGAGACGTTTCATTGATTTTTTTCACTTCTACACTTTATTGCAGCTATAAAAGAATGTTACTTTTCATGTTTTGAAATTGCTATTTGATATCTGACGTCTTACTCCTAACTCTTAAAATATTTTATTAACTGACTTAAAAGGTCATGCAAAAATGTTTTGTGAGAAAAATCGCAATAAATGCCTTTGTTATGATCTCGGGTTTGCTGTCAGTGCAACTGTTAGTAGGTCCCTCCAGAACAATAAAACCTAGTTTATTATACCAAAAGGGAAAAGTGTTTATTAGAGACTTTATCCAAGACTTGGTGCACATGTGCCATCAAAAATGACAAAAAGACCACACAGATGTAAAATATGGGGGATAAAATGACGTATTATGTGTTAGGGGCTAACATTTAGTATATTTTAAGCCTATCTGGTAGAGCTTGGTATGGTTTTAGTGCCATGGCGTAGTGCAGCTGTCAGATTAGATCTGCAGAGGTCAATACTCAGTGTATGCTTTAGTTAATATAATGTTTTTAGGGTTTTGATGGGGAAGAAATAATACTAAGTTCAAAAACACTGAGCAAAAAAAAAAACTTTTATAAAGTTGAAACATTGCAGAGATGTATTATATAACACAGGGACTGGATCCGAAATGCATCTTAGCTGAGTGTATCATTTACATGTTTATGTAGTTAACCCTTATGAATTCTGTATTTAGGCTAATTGATGTCACTTTTGACTTTAATAGGATTAAAACATTTATTTATTTGTAAATGCCTCACACAAATTAGATTAGATTAGATTAGATTAGATTAGATTAGATTAAGATGATTTTTAAATATCGAACACATATTTTCTTTATAATGCCAAGCTTGATATTTTTCTTAAAATGTATAGCGTATAGCTGCTTTTATATTTTATATATTTTATAAAGATGATTTTATTATTTATATTACAATGTTTTATATGCTATGTATCTGAATGATATACAGGCTTTCCAGCTATCATAATATAGGCATTCAATTATCCAGACAAGTAAACAGTGAAGATATGTGAAATATTATTATATTATAAATATACTTATTTTATAAAAACAATTTCTTTTATTTCTTTATTATTATAATTTATTATTATATTTCCTAGTTCTACTAGACATACCAACATTATTACACAACATTTCTCATTTAAGCTACAGTATTGTCCAAAGTCATGAGCTGGGACAGGTACACTCTCAGAATTTTTTTTTTTACAAAAATTGTACCTTTAGGGGTACAACATCTTGTCACTGGGGCAGTACCGGACAACTTTCTCCCTTCTTTACCTCTAAAAAGTTCATAATAGTATCATAAAACTACATATTACTACTATAAGGACACTTACTACTCTAAGGTACTAATAATACGCACCCTTTAGGGATGAAGAAGGTTGTTTTGAGGGTACTGTCCCTGTTGTACCCCAAAGGGTACAATTTCATACAAATATATATATATATATATATATATATATATATATAAATGCCCTAAATATAGGTATGCACAAAATCCTAAAATGTAGAATGTTTTATCTTATTTTGTGCAATACATTAATTCTGCATTCTATTGTTAAGATTTTTATATGCAATTTAACAGTTAGTTTTACAGTCATTCTCTTTTTTTCTGGTGTTGTTATCATGCACAAGTTTAGAGTGTGTGCTGACAAATTAGATCTGCAGAGGTCAATACTCAGTGTATGCTTTAGTTAATATAATGTTTTTAGGGTTTTGATGGGGAAGAAATAATACTAAGTTCAAAAACACTGAGCAAAAAAAAAAACTTTTATAAAGTTGAAACATTGCAGAGATGTATTATATAACACAGGGACTGGATCCGAAATGCATCTTAGCTGAGTGTATCATTTACATGTTTATGTAGTTAACCCTTATGAATTCTGTATTTAGGCTAATTGATGTCACTTTTGACTTTAATAGGATTAAAACATTTATTTATTTGTAAATGCCTCACACAATAAGTCCCATGGGGCTCACTGACATTTCATTCGTCCTATAAAACATCTACAGACTAAACTCATGTTATCTTGAACTCTATATGAGACTGACTGTAGTTCTGTAACATACAATATATATATATATATATATATAAATGCCCTAAATATAGGTATGCACAAAATCCTAAAATGTAGAATGTTTTATCTTATTTTGTGCAATACATTAATTCTGCATTCTATTGTTAAGATTTTTATATGCAATTTAACAGTTAGTTTTACAGTCATTCTCTTTTTTTCTGGTGTTGTTATCATGCACAAGTTTAGAGTGTGTGCTGACAAAAAAGTAATGGATTATAACAATTGCTCTGCTGTAGCACATTTAGTGTTAAACTCTGTCAAAAGATTAGAATCGTTGGACAAATGTCTTTAACAACATGGTGTAAGAGGAAGGTTGTAAATCGTCCAGTGATGTTGAAGTTCACGAGTAAGCTAATGTAAGTCGCAAATAAACATAAATCACAAGGTCTATAAGAAGGGCATCTAATAATAAGCCTCTCAAACAAAGATGTTTATGGTCGTAATGAGTTATGGGAATTTAATTATAATATAGTCTTTGAAAATAATTTCCATATGTGAACTAGATGAGGCTTTTGGACATAAGAAGGGGTTGCATGCTTATATAATTCATATTTATATCGTGCTAATTAACATGGTGTGATTCTAGGCTTAGTTTCCAGCCCTCCCCCCATGGGAGTCATTTCATTCATTTCAATGCAATCCTCAGGAGACGCTGCCTCCTGTTGGCTCATCTGCTCACATCTATAAACATCATTTTGTTTATGTACTGGAGATCTCGCTGTAATTTTAAACCACGCTTGACCATGCTGAGTTTGGCTAATCGGTCTGCTGTGACAGCATGCTCACTGGTATTCAGACACTGAAAATGATTTAAGGAGAGATACACAAAGGGATGAAGAGAGGGAGAGTTACGAGAATAATTTAACAAGGGATTTGGTAGATAAATAAATGACAGATGTGTTTTAGATACGAGGTAAACAAAATGAGATCTCCTTCACCTTTCACTGGGTCTGCTTTCTCTCACTCCATCATTCTTGCACAAGATTTGATTGTCATCCTAATAGTGATGTCTCTGATTTTGAAACTTCACGAGAAAGCTGAAATCCACAATATATGAAAACAAAGCAGTTGCAATTGTGGTTGAATTAATGCCAGAATGAATACAATGTGTTTAGTTTTTACACAGAGCCATGTGTATAGATAGATACATACCGGATGGATGGATGGGTGGATAAACTTAGAAGGCAATTACCTGTTAAAACCAAAAATTCATTTAAAATAAAATACGAAATAATGATAAAAAAAATTTTTTATTGCACACTGGTGATAGTGATGATTTGTTAAAAATAACACATAATTTAATATAAAAATCTATAATTTTCTCTGACCAGCATATAAATACTTTTATATAAAGAGAAAAGACATGCTAAGATCTAATGTAACAAAATTGATCTGTATACTTTCTATGACAACATCCACAATACACTTTCCAAAAACAGCAACAACACTGCTATTGACATTTTCTCTTAAATGTACATCTTATTCACAATGAGGTACAAGAACTGTGCATGCAAACATGCAGGAGCATTTTCATGCCAGCTACTATGACTAACACTGTGCATGTACTCATGACAGCTAAAAAGATTTCAGACTAAAAATCCTCTTTAGAAAGACCAATCTCCTAAAAATGCATCTTTTGCAATTGTTTTTACACAACCCATGTAAATTTTCACATTTAACTATACAATTACACTATAAATCACTATTATAAAACATACAGCATGACGCACTACTGCTGCACAAGTAAACATGCTTTTATGGCTCTCGATGAGAGACGTTTGTGTTTGTCCACATGTACACAGACACACAAGCACATGACACGAATAGGGAGGATGCAAAAACACAATGTCAGACTGTCTAAATCACATTACTTATTTCCTGGAATAAGGAAGAAGATGAAAATAAAACCTGGTCACTAGAGACCCAAAAGGTCACCGTTCAGCTTTACAGATTATTAAGAGACTGAGAAATCTTGAGCAGCATAATGAGGGCAGGGAAAACAGAAAAACACAACAGACAGATACCAACTCTAATGCTGAAGATTAATGTCTGTGCTGTTGTGCACAAAAAAACGGGGCAATGGATGTGGACCATGATTCAAACGAGTCTTCTCTCAGCAATAATATTGCATCCTTATAAAGCCAGCGTCACTTGAGTCAGTAGTTTGGTGAAACACAATCAAACGTCAAAGAGTCCATTTTACTTGCATATTTCTCTCCTGATCGATGTGTATGAAAGAATGGCTATGAAGATACATCATATGCCAAACGGTCACCATGAGCTGTACGGTTTCCCTCACGTTCCTACTGAGCGGTGAGATGCGCAGTTCCTACAGGAATGATGGCGGAGCAGCAACCTGCAGATGATGGAGGTGGTCTGGGTGACAGCCTTTCTGTGCGTGTAGAGCACAGACTCATTGGTTTGTGTGTCTTGTCATAGACGGAGCATCACTCAGTGCTCAGACGGTGGAGAAGTCATCTTGACAGGCGGAAGCGCGGCGTGTGGAGGGGCTGCATTTTGTCATCATGGTGATTTGGGAGCTGAAGTTGAGGCCGTTGCTTGCCATCGAGGGCTGCTGGTATTTGGTGTCAGCTCCCAGAAATCTCTGCATGTGCCACCGCCTCCACTTTCGTTTGACCTCAGACTGGACCTGGAGAGTGCGTGTATGAGGTCAGGAAAATATCAATATTTTTCTAAAATGATTTTTGTTAGATAAGGCTTTTAGGATCATGAGAAGCAAATTCAGTCATGTGTTTCCAAACTTTT
This sequence comes from Sinocyclocheilus rhinocerous, assembly GCF_001515625.1. Lineage (NCBI taxonomy): Eukaryota > Metazoa > Chordata > Actinopteri > Cypriniformes > Cyprinidae > Sinocyclocheilus > Sinocyclocheilus rhinocerous. The sequence continues at coordinate 1,707,725 of NW_015658519.1, read as the reverse complement.
GACTGGCATGTACAGTTCTCTCTAATACATAAAAAACATTCAATTCTGATAATATTACCTCTCCATTTAGAAAACAGTAAAGGACTGCAACACAAAATCCCTGAAGAAAAATAAAGAGAACAATCAATTTGAGCTTATGTAAAATCATGCTAAATTCAATTGCAATTGTTCAAATTATAATTTTGCAACAAACACATTTTAAAACGAATGAAAATAATTAAATACAAAATAAATCATTTTTATTTGAAATCTAATTTCAGTATTTTCTGATCATAATATTTAGATACATTGATGCTGTTCTTATGATAAACTGTTTTTAATTATATGTCAAACATGAATTAAATTAACCATTTTAGTCTACAAAAAGCAAACTCGTTTGACTTTAGAGAAAGATGGATGGTAAGTCTTTGAAGTATTTAAAATGAAAATTCTGTCATCATTTACTCACCCTCATGTTGTTCCAAACCTGTTTCTTTCTTCTGTTGCACACAAAAGAAGATATTTTGATAATGTCTTTATTCTTTTCAATACTCAAACTGTATTCAAAAATACAGATTTGGAACATCACAAGGCTGAGTAACGTTTTGGGTGAACTAAGGCCATTTTTGTATATCCTCGTTCAACCTTTTCATCTGGCTGCATAACAAACATGGAGGGAATAAATATCACTGGGCATGTCTGGGGTTGCGGCGTGCTGGCAGATCCCACGGTGAGTCTATTGCTGTGGCCAATCTTAGTATTCTATTGGCATTTAGAGAATCCAAACTAGATAAGCAACGCTTATAGAACAGTACAACTGTGGGTAAAAACATATTTCAGTCTCCTGCCGCCTACCTGAAAGGACCCCAGGATCAAGTCAAACACCAGACGCACATAAGACTCGATGTGATGAGGTATGAAAGCAAAGATTATGTAGTTTATCCCAAACAAGGGAATCAAAAGTAGAGTTGATTTTGCCAGTCTCCTGTAGATCAAAAGAAATGGCATATGTTGGAATACGTTTGTGTTTATATTGTGCATGTAATACAGCAATGTCTGTGGTCTAAAAACTCACGAGTACTGGTGTGACTCATTTCTCCCAATATCCCGGCAACTGATTTTCTGACGAAGTATCCGGATGATACAAATGAAGAGAATGAAGTTCATCTAGAAAAACAGCAATGACAGATTAGGCCCCGGTTTAAAGTATTTCATGCACCACCTGCCATATTTGTGATTTCTGCTGTAAGGTCACTCACCAGTATTGTTATCAATGTAGGGGTTTTTATAATCCACCACAGATCATCGTCAATAAAATCCCAACATCTATCAAAAGAAAATAACAGAAAGAAATTATTAATGGAGCAACACATTTGGGTTCCTAAGTAAAATTCCCAACCATTTCTTGCATAAAGAAATACATTTTAAGAAATAATGTATGAACCGTTTAAGACGGACCTGCCTTGAGCTCCAAGGTGATTATGTGATGGTTTATGCTTCTTTAGAAGCCATAAAATCACAAATGATTTCAACTTTTGTTTGTTTGTTTGGACTACTTAATAGTCAAATGTCTGGGTAAGAATCCTGAAGAGTGATCAGTCACTGTTATTATGGAAAGTAAACTACTGGCCACTTAAAGTCGTGACTCCTTTCAGACGTGATTGATTTAGTGCATGTCTTGAACTCTTTGTTAAATAATTGTTTAAAATCCCTATGTAGAAAATGACTGGGAAAAATATTTCCAGAGCAAAGGCTGTTGAAAAAGTGGACTCTCACTGTTTGAACAATCCACACACTCTCAGAAATAAAGGTACAAAAGCTGTCACTGGGGCGGTACCTTTTCAAAAGGTACATGTTTGTACCTAAAGGGTCCATTTTGGTATGTTAAAGGTACATATTAGTACTTAAAGTGTACATATTAGAACCTAATAGGAACAAAAGTGTACCTTTTGAAAAGGTACCGCCCCAGTGACAGCTTTTGTACCTTTATTTCTGAGATGAAGACTTTATGCAAAACCAAGCAAAGAAATAAATAAGAAAAACGTGGCAATGAAAATGAAATTATCCACATAAATTCTTTTCAAATGTATCCTCCTATGAGCTCTGCTCTAAATATAGCCTACTGACCTCCATGAAGGCATGCCATTTATCATCAAGGAACAGCCTTCAGTGAAATTTACAGTGTCAGCTACACTGTAGCTATTGACAAAAGGTGTGTAGAAGACAGAAATGCAACTGAGCTCATAAACTCATAAAAATAGTCATATCCTTTACTCTGTTTAAATTGTTGCTCTTAGGTAACAGTGGCTACAAGAAGCTAAATGAATTTTTATGGCTCCCATGAATGTGTATATAAAAATATTGCAAAGTATCAAAGTGCCGTTCTGCGAACACAAAGTTGCATTTACTCACCCAATATCATGTAAATAAGCTTTTGTGATGCTCCAGATTGTTATGAAGACACCTGGAACTCCTGGAACACAAACACACATATTGACTAGGAATATTGTCAATATTTGAATACATACAGCTCTGACATGTTGACATCTCTGTCAGAAGGCATATTTCCAGGGATCCCTTATTTAACTGGCCTACGTGATCATTAGGAATTCAATAAAACAAGTGGATTGCCAATTAGCCTTAAACCTTATTTGACCCTGAGATCTGAGCCTGCGTATCCTAAATTTAAGAAAAGTGACATGTGAAACGTTTGCCAACACGATACAGTGACGTCAGTGGAAATGTTAACTGTTAAATCTTGAGTGTGTACATGCACAAGGTCCTATTGACTTTAGTGATCAATCTGTCATTTGCATTTGACAAGCGTTTCTTTCCTGCCATGAAGAATTATGAGGCCGAGGGGCAATACTTCTTAATGCCACTGAGCACATACGCACCCCAGCCAATGAGAATGTACCACCAGAAGTACTTCCTCTCAGAGAAGAAGGATACGGCCAGGAGAGCATGCAGATACAGACCCTCCACCAGTAACCAGAAGAAACTGGCCATCACGCCATACTGGAAGAAAACCAAGGCAGCCTTGCAGCCCACCTGTAAAATGCAGAGAGGATTTTGTTTAGAGCTATTATGCACTTGTGTATATTATAACAGGAACTGCGGTCTTGAATGTTTACCATGTACTTAAACAAAAGGAATGCCTTTGCGCTAGTGTGTTGCATGCGCTAGGCACTAGAAAACATTGTGCAATACTTATAAAGAGGGGCATTAAAAAGAGTGTAAACACATATAAAGAACCTCTGTATGCTGATCTGTTAATGGTTGACGCTCTTGTAGTGAGCTGACTGTTCAGAAATGTCTTTATTATCACCTAGAAGTGTTTCTTAATTATTGCAACAATCACACAGCCCTAAACAATCTTTAAAGGAATTATCTCTAATAAATAGCGAATCCATTTTAATTAATGACAATATCTAACTAAGCCTAAATAATCTACAGGCTGTTTAAATGTCAAACATGTTTTTGTGACCTTGCAAAAGTGTTTAAAGAGGGGACACCGTGCCATCATGAGTGTTTGAGCACCCTGTTGTTGTGACAGAGCTGACATATTCTGTTGGCCGACAGCTGCATCCAGACGGCCCAAAACACTCAGACCCAGATGAAGAGTGTTTATACAGGAAAACACACAGAGAACACATTACTAAACCAAAGCGTTGGATGCTTTTGACTCGCTTTAATTAAGAAAATGTCATTGTTTTACAATTATTAAAAAAAACTTGAACACTGCATATGATATTAATAACTATGAAAATGGCACTAAACAAGATAAACATGACCATGATGTTGGGTAAATACAATGTCGGCCATGTCCAGATGAGGGAGGTCATTTACAAACTCTTCAAAGATCTTGAAGGACTGCTTAAACACTGCTATGCCTGGCCACAAAATGAGATTAAAGAGCAACTTTGCCAAACACCATTTAAAGAGCAAACCTTGTGACAAAACACTAGAGCAGTTTACTAACGACAGTTTATCAATTGCGGAGATGATGCTGTTTGTTTCTTTTGAGGGGAAAAAAAGTACATTCGCATGATGCGGTTACATTCAGCTAAGAAGGTAGCAATAAAGTAAAATGCAGCCAAATACAGTGTAAAAAGGTTTTGTCGGGTATAACCTAAAGAACGTGCTTTATGTGGTTTTATTCCAGTAAAAAATATGATGTAATATCACCGAATCAACCTGACTAAGTTAGGTTACACCAACCAAAGTCATTTTTAAATGTTAGTTCAAGTAAAACTGCCTGTTTATATGTTTTACAGTGTACCAGGAAACATAATTGTAAATATAACTGGACTGCTACATTTTACTATATGTCTGTCTGGAATACTTCATTCTGATTGGTCAGTGGCAGATGTCAGTGGTTCGGTTTTCAACAGTCAAGTTCTGGAAGTAAAAATCCCATTCATTTTCTTAATAGGGAATTGATTTTTAATGATAAATTTATACAGTTAAAGACAGACCTACTGTGTGCTATGAGGTTGTTGATATGCTTCTTCTAAAGCCAACAGCCCACATTGTACTGCATTAACCTATTTTTTTTTTTTAAATCATGTTTTACTCTGGAATTCCTGGTAACAACTACATTACACATGATTCTGCGAAGAAACTCCAAAAAATAAAAACTTCTCTAGCGCCCACCCACTTTCATGAACCCCTGCGAATGACTTGAGACTTAAAAAAAGTCATTTAATGTGTCCAAATTTGCCTACAAAAATAGTATGTGAAAGAGTAATATGTTTGAATTCATATTATTCATAAAACAGTAGGCAAAAAGTTCATAAATGACCTACTACTTCCACAAGATTCTGAAGTGTGCATCCAATATCCAATGAATACTTTACTATCCCCCATGATGCCATGTAAGAGGAGATGTAAATGGCAGTAAAGCACGTAAATCACGACAATGACAACAAGGTACTACATATATATATATATATATATATATATATATATATATATTTGTGTGTGTGTATGCTGTGTAGTATTAATATTACACTAATTACTGTAATATTGTTGCAGCATTTGTCTTGTTGCTAGGAATCTCAGCGAAGGCTTTAAAGGTCGCTTAGGAGTCATTCTTGTCTACATCTGCTCCAGCGGTGAAACAATGGCGGACTGATGACAGCTCACTCAGGGCGGGTCTAAGGTAAGACACCAGTCCAGTCTGTGCTGAAACGCTACTGTCAATCAAACTATCGTGGGAGGGGCCTGTCTGTGTGGCGATTTTAAAAAAAACACTGGGTGGATTTTTATCATTATAGGGTGGTTGTGCACACACACTGCCAACACACATTTCAGTTCAAACAACTTGTAGAAGTGCATGTAGCATCCTATGACCCCTTTAAGGTAATATAAAGTATAGGTAAGATTAAGTAAGTAGACATAAAATAATTGGCATAAATGTACAGTCAGCCAGTCATCAATTATACCCACTGACTGTACATTATCCTTACTTAATTGCAGGCTGCAGCACTTACAGATCCATAGTAGCAGTCATCAGGTTCCTCCACCTCATACAGGACTACATCCTTCATAATTACAGCCACAGCCTTCAGTATAAAGGACATGAACAGGTGAATATGGATGTAGTTCCTTGTGCAGTGGAGTTTTCTTAGCAGCAAAGATAAAAAGAGACACAATAAGTTGTTTTATCATAATAAATGATACGCAAAAATGCAATAAACCACGTGCTGCATAATAGGCTCTGCATATACTGTATATCGACAATGCATTATAATCACATGTGCACGACAAGGCAATTCATTACATTTCCATGCATATTGCTATCTACACTCAAGAGAGTGTGCATACAGTGTTGTTCATTCATATATGCTGTTCATGTTGAGATGAGAGCCACTCTTTCTGTCTTCTGTGCTTGTCTTCTATACCCTTCAAAGAGGCATAGGAAACTCATATGCTGTGTGTGATATATAAAGACTCTCAAGATCTGTGTTCCTGTTTAACTAAGTGTGATGCAAGCCAAAAGAGGAAGCTTTTCAATACACTTGAGATGTGGCTTGACCTCTGAGGTCACTGAGGGGAACATCCACTGTGGGTAATTTACCACTGAGAAGCTTGTGCACGGCAAAGCTGCATGTTAGAGGTTACAAACTACTAAGCCATTTTGTTTGAGAGGTTGTGCAATAACGGATTCTGTGTATAACCCTATCAAACGCCTGAATCTGTGCTCTTTCGCAATGCACATTGTTAAATGTGATAAAAAACGGGCCATTTTGAACAAGGTCATCTGGCTTGACACCAGTATGATTTAGCAGAACATTGATTCGCTGCTAGATCACAGCTGAATCAATCACATAAAATGTGGGCATTCACTGAGGACAACAAAACTATCAAATGGGAGTTATTTGGGAGTTTCTTCTATGTGAGAAAAGCAAAAGCTATAAAGAGCCAAGGTCCTGTTCTATAACACAAGTCAATGGTATGTTTTGAGTTGTATGGAGGACTTACCTGAAAAAGCACAGAATGATGATGGCAATGATGAGGGATATAAGAGACACAGTGTGACCAATAGTGTATCCAATTCTCACAGAGCCCAGGAATTCACCCTACAAGGAAAGAAAGAGTGAATGACTGACTAATGACTAAACTCAGAAACACACTAATGATGATTATGTAGAACTGGAATCAGAACGACAAAATCAGTCTTGATTTGTTTTGAATATTTTAATTACGCTTACTTTGATTAGATTTACAATACACCAGTAGGTGGTGGCAAGAGACTCTCTTTATTGATTTATTCAACCGATTCGTTTAAAACACGGATTCATCCAGAAACTAAACAAGTGACGCAACTGATACTGGTAGGTCATGTTATAATGACAACATGACAAATGTAGTGTGTTTACATTATTAGTAGTATGTCTGGATACTGCACACATATAGAACATACTTTTTTAAACAGTGGCCAAGTAACTAATTATTAAAAAGAAAGACCTTCTCAGAAAGTGTGCAATTTCGGATGCAGCCACTGTCTTTATGAGTGAGTCACTGAATCATTTACTCAACGGATTAGAGCAGCTTCTGCTTTGTAACAGATTTGTAATATTAAGATAATATTAACTTTATATTGTGTCTAAATTGTGAGTAACTCAATTTAAAATTTTAGTCTGAAAATACCTGCAAGGCTGTTATTACGGAAGAACAACAGTATGCTGTTGCTCATGTGATATTGCTTAAATTATTTTTTAACTAACCAGATTAACTAAACAGGGCAAATTAGCCTAAGACTGCAATACCATAATAGTGCTGACGGGAGTAGAAAGTGCAAATGAAAGAACACAGATGCAGCCAGATAATCATTCCATAATGACTAATGCAGTCTACCAAAAGCAGTGCAAATTAGCAACTATCACAGCTAAGTCAAGAGCAGAATGGGTTAATACATGGCGACCAGTAAACTGACAAGCGCACACCGTAATAAATCATGCTGCATAATTTATTAATACTCTCCTCCCGTGAATTTTGCATCTGAAATAGAAACTCCTACAAATGCACATTCATTAAGGTCGGCCACAAAAACAACTGTCTATGCCTTTTCATTGCTAATTTTTTACTGTCTTTAGTCAATTCTGACAGTAGTTATTAAATGTCAAAAGAGATTTTGTGAAAAATACAAAAATACCATATTTCCATCCTCTGTGATATTGGGGTCATAGCCACAGTTATATGCAACGACAACTGGGTTTATTTCTGTCCAGCCACTGGCAGTACAGCTCTTCGATATGTTTCCTGCAAAGGGCAAAAGGACAATGAATACGTAGGTCAAAACATAGAGAAATGAAGAGTGTTAAACCACAGCCTCATTCCTCCAATAATCACTGCTACAGTGCTACTCAGGCACACTTAAAACACACAGCCAAAGAGGAGGCTGGCGATTACTGCAAAACAAGCAAAGGAAATAAGCACTTCATGGATCTCAAGCGGCCAATGTATTAATCAACAGGAAATTATTTATATCTACATTCACTGGAAAACATGGAACGTCTTAGTCTCAGGGCCGCTGCTGGCCAAATGGGTGCCCTAAGCAGAATTGTAATGTTGTGCCCCTCCCCCAAATATTATGGAAATAAAAAAAACACCTACTACAGGGGTCAAAATAGAACTTTAATAAAACATAAAAGTAAATAAATAAATAAATAAATTGTAATTAAATTGTATTATTTACAAATTACAATTGTAGCTCTACAGCAAAAAAAAAATTACATTAAATAAATTTTTTTACAAGATTAAATATGATCAAAATAAACAATAATAAATTGAATCAAAAATCAATGGCAGCGGCTATTTACACTAAGTGCAAATAGCATATTTTCTTAGCGATAGATTCTATTTACGTTAAGTGAAAATAGCAGTAATTTCTTAGCGATATGCTATTTACTAGGGCTGGGTAAAAAATATCGATATCTCGATATTAATCGATTCTCATTTTTACGGAACGATACCGATTCTTAAATCCCAAGAATCGATTAGTCTAGCCTGTTTTCAGTTAATGGATGGAACATTAAAGGGTACTTCCCATCCAATATATCGCAATAAGCATTGTGCTTTGGTACTTTTAATATGAAACAAAGTCTCAGATTTCAAATTCTTTTCATTGTATTGCAGTATTCAAACAAGGAATACCGTTTTGGAAAGAAAGAGTATAACTTTACAATCCGTATCCTGTCTCGTGTAATCGCTCAATCTGTGTTTCAGCCGCGTCAATATAACGGCTTGTAAACAAACAATGTCACGTAACGTCACATTTACCTCAGAAAAACATATTTGGTGACCATAAACTCATTAGTCAGATAGAAAAATAAACTGTAGAGAGGGGCATTTTGCTAAATATATGCACCATATAACATATTCATTATACATTTTACTGTTCTTCAATGTTTAATTTATGTTTGAATAAATCCATCAAGTTTTTATGACAGCCACCATTATGTTTATATTTCAAACAAATTAATTGAAGTAGAAATATTATTATGTAATTGTAACTTTATTATTTTAAAAATAAATGTATGTTGTAAAGAAATCCTCTTTAATAAATGGAAAAAAGTAATAAAAACATTTCAGATTCTTGTCGCAGAGCTTGTGTTTTGTGAAACGTGAGACGGACGTCTTCACGCTACGATGAGCGCTTCAGGGGGTTTGGCACCTCTGCAGCAAAGACTCGATTGTTGAGGATCTGAAACCGTGAATAAACATGCCGATAAGAATCGCTCTGGAGCCCCGAGTGGCCCTTCCAGACGCCCGTCTTCAGACGTGATGACAGAAGGTCTCTGTGCCTTTGTCTCAACATGCTGTTTGCTCAAGGCTCTTGTCTTCACTGTTAGTCCATACGATATACACAACAGTAACTCGGTTACTAACTACCCGCTTTGTGTTCCGCAAACAGAGACTGAAACAGCCGAGAGCCACACAATGGCTTTGACCTCCAGAACCTCGGCTCTGTCAAATTCAATTGTTTACACGTGCGATGCAGATCTGATTCACCGTCTGTAATCCTCTGATATCTGCTAATGACCGTCACCATGTGCCATTTCTGCCGCTGTCAGACTCATTTCTCTCGTGTAGGTGAAAAAACCAGCCGTTTAATTGACGTCAGCTGCGAGCGGATGATCTAGCTGATAACTAAAGCTGGAGTCTAGAGTGAAACCTCGCAGAAGATCCTGAATAAATCTCATTTACTTCCTTTTGAACCCGTCACAGCGAGGATGAGTCAGTGCCTCGTAATAAATCACATTCATAACCCGTGACATTTCACTCTCAAGATGTTTCAGCGCAATAAAACTCAGGTTTTAGATAGGCTACATGTTCCAAATGGAAGCTACAGGCACAACATTGTGTTTTCATGCACTGCTCAGTTTTTGGAGTTTCGCTTCCATATCAAGTCTCTTCTTTCAGACGAGCGGAAATAAAACATCCAAAACACACATTTAAGTGTTTATTTTATTGCACTTTATTTATTTGTGTCTGTAGAATTCAGTCTTTAAAGAGTTTTTTCTCTTACAGTTTTATTCCTCTCTATATTCTGAAGGTTTGTTCATATTTCATTCACACTGATTTATACAACATTTTACTCCTGAAAACATGGTGAAAATGTGTTTGTTTTCTGTGTGTTGACAGTATTTTCTGATTTATGGAGTGATAAAAAGAGAAATCCAGAATCCCCGCTGGAAAAACTGGCACCAAAATGAAAGAGTTTTGAACCTGGCTTTATCCAATGTTCAGATATTTATGTGCTTGGTTATGTATGCAAATTATTATTGCAGAATTTTCATTTATGCATTTGGCAGATGCTTTTATCCAAAGCAACTCGCATTGCATTAAAGTTATACATTTCATCAGTAAATGCATTCCCTGGGAATCAAACCCATGACCTTGCCACTGCTTGCACTATAATCTAGGGATTAGGGCTGGGTAAAAAATATCGATATCTCGATATTAATCGATTCTCTTTTTTACGTAACGATGTCGATTCTTAAATCCCAAGAATCGATTAGTCTAGCCTGTTTTCAGTTAATGGATGGAACATTAAAGGGTACTTCCCATCCAATATATCGCAATAAGCATTGTGCTTTGGTACTTTTAATATGAAACAAAGTCTCAGATTTCAAATTCTTTTCATTGTATTGCAGTATTCAAACAAGGAATACCGTTTTGGAAAGAAAGAGTATAACTTTACAATCCGTATCCTGTCTCGTGTAATCGCTCAATCTGTGTTTCAGCCGCGTCAATATAACGGCTTGTAAACAAACAATGTCACGTAACGTCACATTTACCTCAGAAAAACATATTTGGTGACCATAAACTCATTAGTCAGATAGAAAAATAAACTGTAGAGAGGGGCATTTTGCTAAATATATGCACCATATAACATATTCATTATACATTTTACTGTTCTTCAATGTTTAATTTATGTTTGAATAAATCCATCAAGTTTTTATGACAGCCACCATTATGTTTATATTTCAAACAAATTAATTGAAGTAGAAATATTATTATGTAATTGTAACTTTATTATTTTAAAAACTTCATTAAGTGTAATTTGATCAAATCAGTCAATTTTAACCTTCAATATTATAGTAATGTCGCACCAACTGACTCTCATATATATTTTACAGCATTAGTTGAGAGATTTTTTTTCCTTGAGAAAATTTGGCATGGACTGTACCTGATATATACCCAAAATAATCGATATTGGATCGGATCGAATCGAATTGGCACCAAGTGCAAATAGGCTAGCTATAGATTCCATTTACACTATGAAAAAATGCTATTTATACTACTTATTGCAAATAGTGGCAATTATCTGCACCTCAGTATTGTAGTAAATTATAAAACAGTATGCAATAATAACATATTGAGTGTAAATTATAATTTTAATTCAAATAAAAAAATGCCACCTTATTGGGACAATAAAGCCCTCCCTACACATACCCTAACCCTACACGATACATTATTTTCAACTTTTCTATTATTTCCTTAATTTTTATTGAGAATAAATGCCTTTCTGATGCGATATGAGATTTGAAAAGGGAGAGAAAAAAAGTTAGGCAAAAGGCAGATTCGAACTCGGGTCGATCGCGTCAAAACAACTACAGCACACGCTTTACCATCTACGCCACTGAAGCTGTAGCTTGCTGATAGTCTTTTGTAGTGTTGACTATCCCAATCACACGCAGGTGGGCGGAGTTAGTGTAAATAGCTTCTGCCAACAAGGTGGGCCATTGCACTTAGTGTAAATAGACACTCCGAAAATCAACACTGATCTGCTGGAGCATTCCAAATTTCAAAATTTACAAAGACACACTCCTGCTTTTTCTGGAGGCGAAGTCATTAATGATAATTCAATCATATGATAATTAAAAAATGAATTAGCGTTAATAAACATTATTAACATCAACAGCCAAAAAAGTTCCACATGATTATGAACGTAACTACCTGAAAGGGATGTACAGGCTTAATCTTGAGCTTTTTTACTTGTTCTTTTCTCTGTGCCAGACTGCTGATGTCTTTTTTCCGGGCATAGTTGTCCATTATGATCATTTGCAGTCAGCCGCAAACATGAGGTGAGGGCGAGCGCGGATGCGGGCGCGTCACGTGTGCTTAGCCTACTGCCTAATGCGTTCACCATAAAATGCGTTTTTTATAACCTAATTATGTATATATATTCATGTTTATATTTGTATTTATGTATATGCATATGTTAATATTATTATAGAACGAAAGTTTTTTTTTTTGAGCAACTGGGATGGTGCCCCCCCTGGGAATTGGGGCCAGGGCCGTTTCTAGCCATTTTGACGCCCTAGGTGAAATCCAAATAGCCCCCCCCCCCCAATAAATGTTATTACATTTGAATTTGGATACATGTTTAGATATTATCAATGACTACTTTTTGTCTTTGTGTTTTTTTTGTTGTTGTTTTGTTTAATTGATTTGTTTTTTTGTTTTTTATGTTGATTTAAAGTGTCAATTTTTTCATTATTATTTCAGTCAAACCTATAAAAAACTTTGTTACCCCAAACTACATAAAAAAGCTTGATCACTCACATAAAAGTAATCGGACTCCAGCTACTTATTCCTTTGTTACTCACTGACGTGTGAACTTACCCTTTAAATGAGTGACGCTCTGCTCTCTATTGGCGCTTTTCCACTGCATGGTACGGCACGGTACGGCTCGGTACGGTTCACTTTTGGGGGGTTTTCCACTGGGTACAGTACCTGGTACCTGGTACTTTTTTTAGTACCACCTCGGTTGGGGTTCCAAGCGTACCGTACCGTTACCAAAACGTGACGTGTAAACTCTGCTGATCACGGATTGGCCGGAGAGAATCGTCACTACCTGCGTCACTGAACTTGCGACAAAAACACAACAGAACCGCTAGATTTAAATCAGCACAGCCAGCGAAGGATCGAACGCAACTGTTTTGAACGAGCGCACCTTTTTTTAACAACCAAAAAGTGGCTGTTTCGTTGTCTGTTGAGGAAGTACAGACGTTCCTCTCGTTGATAGCAGAGGAACGGATCCAGCGAGAGCTTGATGGGGCGACGAGGAATGAAAAAGTTTTTCAGGAGTCGCGGCAGTAGAGGCGGCGCAACTAACTACATGTGAATAATTCCGCCCACACTAAAGCGATACTAAACTGCAGTGGAAACACAAACCGAGCCG
>NW_015658519.1:1693540-1694388 GCF_001515625.1 Sinocyclocheilus rhinocerous | reverse complement strand
AAAGTGGCTGTTCCCCCTGTTGAGGAAGAACAGACGTTCCTCTCGTTGATCGCAGAGGAGCGGATCCAGCGAGAGCTTGATGGGGCGACGTGGAATGAAAAAGTTTTTTAGGAGACGCGGCAGTAGAGGCGGCGCAACTATAACGACATGTAAATAACCCCGCCCACTCTAAAGCGGTACTGACCTGCAGTGGAAACGCAAACCGAGCCGTGCCGTACCGAGCCGAGTCGTACCACGCAGTGGAAAAGCGCCATATGTGTATGACGCTGCTTACATTAAGTGCTGTTAGTAGTGAATTAATTAATTCAGCATTTCCGTAAGGATGCGCTAAATTCAACAAAGCGGTTTAATATAGGATGTATTGATCTTGTGATTTAGTGAATTTTACTATACCAAATTTTTTTTAATTGGCCGTTACATTTTTATATCTGAATATATACACAGCACACTGATCCTTTAACAATGCATTGGCGCAAAAAAGCACACCCTTTGGACCAATTTTGCAGCGTGATTTCTCGACTGCCACAAATACTGCCTTAAAGGGGTCCTATTATGCTTTTTCACTTTTTCAACTTTAGTTAGTCTGTAATGTTGCTGTTTGAGCATAAAAAAGATCTGCAAATTTACAAAGCTCAAAGTCCACTTCAAAATGAGATATTTTATTGAACAGAAATCACTTTTCAAAAACTACAATGAACGACTCGTTTAGACTACAACGCGTTCGCATTCGCGACTGAAAACTACTGCGTGCGACTATGAAAAAATATTTAGGAGCACCAGTGCCTGACCAGATCTTCATCATATTTGTGATTGTGATCGCTGAGGGGAGCTTCAAAGGTTTCTACGTG
>NW_015658519.1:1692664-1692977 GCF_001515625.1 Sinocyclocheilus rhinocerous | reverse complement strand
GTTCGAATGAATCAATTGAATGAATGATTCAGTGATAAAATCAGTGACTTGTCGCCACCTGCTGGCAGTTTGTTTCATTTTTAAAGTATCTTTTCAGTTCTTTAAATCATTTAATATTTCTATATTCAACATTTTTTAAGACATTAATCTTAACATGAATTTATGGATTAAATTGCACTCATGCCACCTCTGATCCTCATTAAATGTCTGAAAATACACCTACATGCCACTTTTGTGTTCTTCTGTGCTACCTCTGTACAAATTAATTTTAATACTGATTTCATTTGATTAGTAACTTATTCTTCTTATTCTA
>NW_015658519.1:1681451-1692246 GCF_001515625.1 Sinocyclocheilus rhinocerous | reverse complement strand
TTTTTTAAAAGCTTATAAAATATAATTTTTTACAAATTTGACATAAAAGATTACATACTTTAATAAAGTTAGAAAAATGCCATTACAAAGGTAAAAACAAAATTCCACTGTAAATCACTTTAAGGAGTCAAATATTACCTCGTAATGGGAAGGCAAATTTTTGATCAAATTTTGGATTATTGATTAGAAGGTGCTCCTAAATTTTTGACTGTGCTCACAAGTGCTCCTAAAAAGAAAACTAAGCGTAGAGCCCTGGGACGAGACCTGGTTGAGCTGCACTAGAGAAGGCAACGAGTGTTATCACTATGTCGGAGACACGCTAGCTTTCTCAAGACAGATGAACTTAGAGTGGTTACAATCATCCGGGTTTAATCATCGCGCTCAAATTGATTTGATTTTGACGCAATATTTACACTGAAGCTCGCAGGCGGCTACGATAAGGGGCATGACATTTCCCGACCGATTGGTTAGCTGGGCCAATCACAACACACACTGGCCCAGCTAACCAATCACAGCACATTTCGTGGCGCCCTAGGCGACCACCTAGTTTGCCTATGCCTAGAAACGGTACTGATTGGGGCCCTACGCAAACTGTGTACTCTGCGTATAGGGAGCGGCGGTACTGCTTAGTCTTATCTTATTTTTTGCATATTGCAACAAAATTTTGTGATCTAATTCATTTTAGCAGAATTATCTGACATTTTTTGGGAACATTTTCCTTGCAATTTGTGAAAGCAGATTTCAGCGACTGATTACTGTGCTAAACGCTCATTGGCTTGAGAATCCTCTCAGGCCTGGAGGACTTCAAACTGAATGGGGCTGATTTCTGCACCCAGTCTGTTTTTGTGAAGTAAAGAGTAGACAAGCTCATCATCAGGTAATCATTCTCTGCAAAGTGGAGGAGAAAAAATAACTATAATAAAAACTATATAAATAATAAAATGTCTGTCTTATCGCTGCCTGAAATACCAGCTGGGAAATCCTTTTACTCACTGGACACATTATGACGTTCCCGTAATGACCCTTTAGATCCTCCTCTCACTTTTCTGCACTACATGTAATGTCCATGTCACGCTTATCAAATTCATGACCTTTCTGCCATACAGTTGAAGCCAGGTATTTTGAGGGTTGATGTCACAACAGAAGATGAATAGAAAGGAATGGAATTTTAAAAAACACCACCTCCCAAAATATTCCCAGTATTACGAGGCAAGGATTATAAATTTGTCTCTGCCTTAAAACCAAGTATTAAAATGTCATGTAGATGTCTCACTCGGCATTTTGGAAATATTCTGTTTACTATCAATGAAATGAAATGCTATTTTAATGTACGGTTAGTGACTGGTTGTATTTTTCTCGAACAGATTCCCAGAGGATGATTTGCCTCACAATTAGAGAGATGAGTCATGAATAAAACATGAACTTCTTCACCCCTGAAAATGTTACTCTCATTTGTAGGAACCTTGTCATCTTTGGGGAACGTAAGGGCATCAAAGAAGGTAGGCATAAACCTCTAGAGAACACAACAGGCTCTACTTATGGACAGTGAAACACAACAGCATACAGGGATTGATGTAAATCTACTGTACATTAATTAGACCAGAATGCTTGAAACGAAATGTCACAAAATCCGCTAGCAACTAACCACAAAAGCCTCTAATAAGTAGCATTTTGTACAGTGGAATTTAAATACGAATAGGGAATCAGATTTTTTCATCTTCTTTTTTTTAACCTAGTTTCAATGATTAATTGACAGACCGTTCTAAAAGCAATAAAACTGCATCAAAGATTTCAAAATGAATGTGTACATGAATGAGCACCAACAGAACCCCATTCCATCTGTCCACCACGACCTTTAAACATGTTTGCATGAACAGACAAGCTTATTTTTATCATTTCTGAAGTTAAATACCAGCCCCACATCCAATTAAAACGGCTCTGTGGGAAGCAAGACGGCAAATACATCAATGCAAAACATAGACAAAATTTTGGAACGTTTAATATGCGTTTGGCAAGTTGTGGCGGTGATCATCTCGCTCAGATGGGACGGCTTGAAAACCTCATTATCACTGTGCCAGCAGTATGTGTAGCTGATGACGTTTACTTCTGAGAGCGAAAAATCTACATTTAGACAAAGTGAGGATTGAGGACATTCAGAGAACCTGTAACAGGAATACATAAAACATGAGCTAGTGCTAACTAACAAACAGATAATAGTCAAATACACTCAAGTACAAACTGCTCCTACTCAACTCATAATAGCATCCACAAACCACAAAATCCTTCGATGACTCAATTTTTTTAAATTCAAATCAATGACGAAAGCACTGTCATTCAGTATGTTTTTGCATTTAAAAAAAACACAAGACATTGTTTGTGTAATCTCAAGCACCAGGACAGATAAGCTACTGCTGCTAGAGTCTGGACTTGTTTTCAATGAGGGATTGTCAGAAGAATGCTTTCATCATCCCGAAAAACAAGACAATGGGCATTGTCAGTGCCATGTATGAAGATGTGGACCGAACAGGAGCTAATCAGCCCGCTGTTATGTTATTTCAGAGCATGCCTTTGAATAGGTCTTCTGCATGTAAGCATGCAGAGATACTCGCTGGGCCTCAGGTTAAAGCTCATCCCTGTGAGAATTTACGCAAGATTCCCTCCAGCCTGAAGAGAGAGGATGGGGGTTCTGGTTCTGGTAAAGTTTTGGTCCTTGAACAAGTGTTGATAGAAGCATGACTTGTATAAACATGAATCAGACTGGGCTTTTGTTAAAGCTCTTTGAGCAAAGTGTTATTACAGCAGCTTTCTGCAATGAAGGTGGGTGTGTAGGTGTGTCCTTCTCTTTCAATCACAAGCTGCTTGACGTATTATGACAGCGGCTCTGAAAGTGCAACTGCTGTCTGTGAGAAGTCGCAAGAATGTGGGTAATTAAAGCAGTATTCGGGGTTCAATACAAGTTAAGCTCAATCAACAGCATTTGTGGAACTCCTCCAAAAATAGTTTAGTTTCCTCCCTTGTTTTGTTAAAAAAGGAGGTTACATTGAAGTACTTACAATAGAAGTGAATGGGGCCAATTTTTGGGTGGTTTAAATGCAGAAATGTGAAGCTGAATTTAATTCTTTTATTAAAAGTGTATTCTTTGAGCTTTAAAGCTCGGTTTGGGGTTTTAAGGTTTATAGTGTTGTGTTGTCATGTGATGAAGTCATAATAGAAAGAAAACAAAAATTTTACAATAAAATAATTTTAGCACATAATATTTGTCTTGTCTCTAAAGTTTTGAAAAAGTATTTTAATGTGTAATTCTCAGGGTTTTTATTTTTAACTAAACCTAAAACTATAAAAACTATTAATTACTATTTAAAAAACTATTATTATTGTTTTTTGATATTTGGAATAAAGCTGAAATATAAATATTAGATGAAAAACTTAGAAATGTTGCATTGGCTAATAACTGAAATTATTTTTATGCTGAAGTTAAAATTGAAGTACTAAAACTACTAATTAAAAACTACCATAATTAAATTAATAATTTTAATGAAAAACTGAAATAAATAGAAATATGATATAGAAATATATAATAGATAATGTATATTATATATACAAAACTATATAGCAATATTAAAAAATGAATAAAATGACAAAAGCACATAAAAAATGACTAAATCCTTCAAATTTGAATAAAAATAATCTAATTAAATTTATTAATAAATATTTTATAAATAAAATCAGATTGCCCCCATTCACTTCTATTGTGACTCACTATAGCCCAGATTCAGCATTTTCGTGTGTGTGTGTGTGTGTTAATCAACAGGACACAAATTTCGGAACCTGGAACTTTCCTTTAAGGTGTGTTTACCTTTGCTTGCAAGCATGAAAAGTAACATTGAATAGTTTTGGCTTGGTAAACTTTACTTTCTGAACATTTACATGAGGTGTGATCATGAGGTCACTGCGCTATTGACAGTGTGTTTGACTGAAGCATGAAAGTGAAGTTATGAGCAAAGAAACCACTCTGAACAGTTGAGAAGATTAATGACTGTATGTTTGCTGTAAAGCTCCTGGGTAAAAAGTTCACATGTGTTAGGACACTAGAAGCTCCACCCAAAATAAATTTATGACATATCCCTGGATCTGTGTGCTGCCAAGTTTTGTAACGCTTGTTTTCCTTTCCATGCTCCTATAAAAATGAATTGCTTCTTGATTAGTCCATAACACAAGACCTGGTAGATTCTTTTGAATCTATAATCTGATACTACCACTGGACAGATTAAGCTTCAAGGAAAGAATTTTACTCCTGCTGGATAATACAGGAACAGCTGGAATACCGGGAGTCAGATTTAATCTTCAGGCTTGATTACACAAAGCATCACTGCTATTAGTAAAGAGCCATAAACTGATATTTCTACACACAAAATATATTCAATATTTTGCTTGATAGGTGTATTTAAACCATATTTTTTCTAAAAATAAATGGCACTTTGTTTGATATTTTGTTATATACCACAAATAGTGTGGATAACGTCATTTTAAGGGCCGCTATACATCTGGTTGGGCTACAAACAGACAAGAAGGAGACTCTACACAATATAGAAAGCTTTGATGTGCAGTCCATTAAAAGCAGTGAATACAGCAAACTGGCTTTCCAAAAGCAATCCAATCCAACTTACTGCTGCATAACTTTCGCATAGTTCTGTTGAAATCAGCATGATCGCAGCGATCACTAATGCAGCCTAAACACTAGTGTGTACTGTGGGAACCCTGATAAAACAATTCTAGCTAAAATCATCAACATTCACTGTTGAATATCTTTTAAACACTCTTTCTGGGCAATAAACATGAAGCTTTTCTGGGAATCGGTGCTAAGGAAAACAAATCTTTCCTTTGATTGGTCCAGAAAGCCTCAATCTGTTCGCTATAAATTAATGAGGATTTTTGTGTCCACTGGGTCCGTGCATGTCCTTTGTTCTTCCCTCTGGTTCATAAATTGTTCCATCAACACATTTGTTATATATGTCTTTGTCTCCCCTAAAATCCAACTCAACATTCCCAGTCAGTTAGTTATCAGTTTTTTCCCATCACATGATCAAGTCGGCTCACCCCCAATCTAATATATGCAGGTCTTTTCCCAATCACATCTGGCCTGTATCACAGCTCACCAAAGGCATGAACTCCACAAGCACATGAGGAAGATAAATCCACTGCATTTCACCCTGTATCATCTAAATCCCTCAATCCATGTTTTGGATTTCTTCCAGAAAGCACTCTCTCAGAGCACTCAAGAGTTTCACAGAAAAGGCATGCCCCTTTCAGCAAGACACAGATATGACCTGGAAGCCATTAGATGTGTGTAAACAGTTCATAGGATGAAAATTATGGTCGTAAATCAAAGCTGAAATTCTGACAGAAAGCACAAGTGAGTGGAAGGACATGCAAATAAATAAATTCAAATTCTGTATTGTCCATATGGAGATCATATAAAGAAAAAACGCAGACACTTTCTATAAAAGAATGTCAATGTGTCACAGCTACTTTTTGGAACTCAACCAAATGTGCTGTATTTTCCACAATTACATGTCATTACAGAAATGGACCCTACATTACATGGATGCCACTGCTGCTTTTAAAGTAGGATCACTTTGAAAACCTTATTGATCCACACAGTCATTTTCACTTACAATTTCATGATTGTTGAGCAACCCAACCTCATGACATACTTTCATTGGCGTTCTTGTGTCAAACTTAACTGCCGTAGTCAGTCCTCAGTTCCTACAAACTGTCAAAAATTTAAAGTAAAAAATGACTCCCTTTACTCCTCTGTGTACTTGAGGGGGAAAGGGGACATTTAAGAGGTTGAGTCAAATCAAAATGAAAATTATTACAGAAAATATGAAAATAAAAGCTGATACATTAACTTCATGACAAAAGGCAATTTTTTCAATTCTCTAGATGGTTACATACACTAAAATAAATCAGGGTAAGGCTTCATTTTAATGACATCTGGCATGATATGAGTGCTCATGTTTAAACCTGTCCATCAAAGGTCTGTATGATTGACAGGTCCATTGGACAGTCTAACAGAACAGAGAGGTCAGCAGTGATCCAGATGACTGCAAGCTAGTAATATTATTCTGAAAGCAGTACATCAGCAAGTCAAGGACTCAAATGGACATTCACTCATACAGCAACGTGTGTATGAATGAAATCACTGAATGAAACAACCCCCACTTTATATGAATATATAAATATTATATATATATATATATTGTCATACGTTTTCATGCTCACTAAGGCTGCATTTATTTGTTAAAAATACTGTTAAAAGAGTAATGTTTTGAAATATTATTACAATTTAAAATAACTGTTTTTTATTTTATATATTATAATTTAATATAATATTATATATTTTAAAATGTAATTTATTCCCGTGATGGCAACGCTGATTTTCAGCATCATTCCTCCAGTCTTCAGTGTCACATGATCCTTCAGAAATCATTCTAATATGCTGCTTTGATGCTCAATTATTACTGGTACCCACTTATTAATAGATTAATAGTGAGTCTTATCATTATTAATGCTGAAAACATTTGAGCTGCTTAAGATTTTTGTGGAAACTGTGATACATTTTTTCAGAATTTTCAGGATTTTTGATGAATAGAAAATTTAAAAATAACAGCATTTATTTGAAATAGAAATCTTGTGTAACATTATAATTGTCTTTACTGTCACTTTTGATCAAACATTACAATGTGTGTGTGTATATATTTATATGTACACAAATAAGATAATGTCATGTCTGCTACTTAGCATCCATAACAAGCACAGCTTCCTTGATTTCATGTTAAGTTGCTAAATATAAAGCTAATCCTGATTAGCCAAACACAACCACAAAAGGCTTACTAAACAGTATTCAAAGTTACCCATGGTTTTCCTCGTTTGAATAAATTACAGCGGTCATGAGTTCTCAGCAAAGAATTGGCCCATGAGGCTCTTCCCAGAGAAAGTCTCATGAATACAGTTCGTGTGTCAATGTTTCTGCTAAATTACAGCAGCAGGTCCCAATAGCACAGACAAGAGTTATCAAAGACTAATCAGAAGAACTCAGAAGAAGGCTTTGTGAACAATGTGACATTGGTTATGATGCTAATTCAGTAGTGAGGACATTTGCTTTCTCTGAAAGTAAGTCCCCACAGAGACTGTTGAATATAGTGACTTTAAAAGACTTTATCAAGAATATTAGAAGTGGAGTACAGTGAAAACACAAGGAGAAAAACAGGTGTATTAGAAAACATTTAGCATCTTCTTATGTATTGAAGAAGTTATTGACATACCTCTCTGATCACTGACATGGCTGAAGTAATTCGGACAGGGGATGGTGACCAACTCCCCAATCCTAGCTGATGGCCAGCATGCTAGATCCCATTCACCTGTGCAACCTTAAAAAAAGTGAAGGAAAACTGATTAGGAGATAAAATACTGATAAGATATCTGAAAAGATACAGGCATCTAATCACGCTGTAATTGGTGATGAAATCTAGATTGTCTCTTTAATCAGTTGATACAGGCCTATACAATTATTTTGGCTCTTGACACATCAAACGTTCATTACATCCTCTTAAGGCCAATTCACACAGTACCGACAGACACAGACTGTTGTGACGAGTCAGAAGCGTGTGGATCCATTTGCAGCTTTTATTGGAAGTTTAGGCAGCGGAATCAGACGGCAGGCTTTGGAGAAGCGGTCAACGATGGTGAGTATGGTGGTGTTGCCTTGAGAATTGGGCAGGTCGGTGATTAAATCAATGGCGATATGGGACCAAGGTCGGTGTGGTGTGGGTAGTGGATTGTACGGGAGCCTCCTCTGTAACACAGACATGTTCGTCTGATTTTGTAGGATACAATAAATAAAAAAATGAAGTTGTGATGTAACATAAGTAGTGACCGATCTCTTCTTTCGTATTATGACAAACATCCAAAAGAAACAGACAATAGAAAAAGAAATCCATCTATCCATCAGTTGTTGACTGGATGAAGGCATATCTGATATAGTGAGCTTGAAGTCAATTGTAAGAAAGGGTCTGGTTTAAGCATACCAAATATTTGGAGAAGTCCAGCATATGTCAGAGAGTTATCTGTGATTTTACTGGAAGATCGAATCATTACATTTTGATTCAAAACAAACTTTAATAAAAGAAACATTTGTATGAATGCATCATTCACAATGAGAACAATAACATGCATTTAGATAATAGAATTTTCCTTTCATACCTACTTTAAAGTGGTTTACACCATATGATTTTGTGAACTATAACTTAATTCCACATCTCTGAAAATTTTTAAATCCAACTGATATAAAAGATTTTATAACAGACTGGGCTACATGACAAAGAGAAACCAATCATACACAATGCCATGGGAGAGCGCTTTATCAAAGTTCATCTCACAGTCTGAGAAACTAATTTGCATATTGGTCTAAGGGGAGATTTGTGATTGAGATTTAAATCACAAGAAACACAAATGACAACACACAACCTTGAAACACTAGCCCAGAGATAATCAGACTTTAAACTCACAGCTAACCAGCTTTTGTAATTGCTTTGTCAGAACAAAATCAATATTAGATTAGGCTGGAATAGGCAGTGTTTTGGTTTAATGAGGTACAGTACATGCCCAATAGGCAGGGCCGTCGCTAGTGAGGTGAAAGGTGGTGACGATTATAGGGGACCACGGCTGAGGGGGGGCCCCCGGCGATCTCAACCGACTGGCTGAGGCCAGCCTAAAAAGACGCTCAGGACAGTTGACGGGCCACTGCTGCGCATCGTCACGAAAGCTTATCATTTGCACGTGTTTTTAAGCCTTGTAAATGTAAACATTCAAAAGAGTTTAAAGCATTCAAACACAAGACGCGGAAAAACTCAACTGAGTCCTCGCGCGCCGTGTTCGGTGCGCACGCAGAGAGCCGCGTCTCACGGACAGCAACACCGAACCGAGCTCTCCTTCGTGTCCTCCTGCACCTGAACGAACAAATACAAATCGCAGTTCAAACATGCAAACAGAAAAAGATGTGAAAGAGCCCAATTCAGCACCCCAGCACGGTGTTCTATGCGCACAGGGCGCACGCAGAGAGACGCGTCTCAAAGCGCTTGAACACCGAATTTGCCTCTTCTTGCTCTTGTACCGACAAATACATACAAAATTATGTCAAAATACCCGTCTTGGAGAGTATCCCCGAAAAAAAACGGTCGGTTATGTCTTAAGTGAAAGTAAACAGTGGAGAAAGAAATCGGATGTGTATCATTATTATGGATGCATTGTCTTTTAAAGTGACCGCGCCTAATTTACTTGCTGCTGTAATGTTAATCCAAGAAAATGAAAGAACGAAAATCACTCACTGCTCTTGACTGAATTACTTTGTCATTTTAACAAGAATTAATCCACAGTCAAACCAAAAATTATTCAGGCACCAGATATCATTTTTGATATTTTTTTACTAGTGGGTGCAGGACACTATAGATCATTTATGTAAGTGAGGATAGCAAAATAAAGTAAACTGTGACATATTATACCAAAAAATTATTTATACAGTGGACTACCAGTAAAATTGATTAAAAAAAATTGGGACCAAAAATTATTCAGATACTTTGACCTGACCAAGTGTTTTTTCTTTAATGGCTAATGTGAACTTTTTACACCACAGACTGAACAAAATTAAGCATTGCTTGGTAATTGGTCAACAAAGTATTGATAGTTGTGCAAATATAGTTATACTAACAGTTGTCTGAATTTTTGGTTGATTGTGTTCCATTACATACCTTTCTATCAGTTATCTGACATTATCAAGATGAATTTGTTCTGACACAGTTTAGCTCTCAGTTCTTGTCATATTTTATTTCCATTTTCTAAACTATAGCAAATAAACTGTGATAATATGAGAAATGTTGAAGGTGTCTGAATAAATTTTGGTTTGACTGTATATTTAAATTTTACAGTGAAGACTATGCAGTGCTGTTTTACATTTGATTATTCGGTTTCTGTACCTGGACACCTACAAACTTGAAAAAACTTAAACATTGTGTAAATAGCACAAATAAATAAATAGAACGAACATACAAATTAAACAATTTCAAACAGGGCCCACTGGTACAACCTGCACTGAGGCCCCGCAAACCCCAGCTATGGCCCTGCCAATAGGCAGGCACTGAAGCTCTTAAAGTCCACTTATAATTTACTCATTCTAGCTTTTTTCACACACACAAATCACACAAATCCCTGTGAATGATTCCAGTAATTAAGGTGCCCCATTATGGGCTGCGTTATTAGAATTTGCAATTAAATATTTGTTATCGTAACTCATATTTTTTTGTGTCTGCCTTGCCAGTTTTTTGTGTCTGCCCTGCCAGTAATGAGAAGTCAAGATAAAACCGAGCGGCAACCTCCTGCGCTCTCTGGTGAAGCCAACAAGGAAGTGACTTAAACTGTAATTCGTCAACTGGCCGCTAGAGGCTGGCTGCAAAAGGGAGTCAATCCCATAGACTCCCCATGTTAAAATGCCCAACTTTACAGCAGAAAAAAACGTTTACAGCCTGGTTCAAAAAATGATTTTGGTCTATATAGCTAATTTTGCCCTTCATGACAACTGTGAGGGGGTGAATTTTTTTATAACTCATCCGTTTAAATTATATTAAGCCTTAAAGTTCTGCATAATTAAGGGCGTGGCCACTTGAGTGACAGGTGGATTGCCGCCGCTGACACTGCTGTGAAGCTAGGTGGGCGTGGCTTCAGCAACCAGCTCCCGCCT
>NW_015658519.1:1608363-1679375 GCF_001515625.1 Sinocyclocheilus rhinocerous | reverse complement strand
GCGGTGACTCGCTGCCAAGATGGCGTCGGCTGGCTCCGCCTACTTTAGGCTTCAAAACGCTCGTCGGAAGTCTACGGGTTACGTCCCGGACACTACGTCCATGTTTTTATACAGTCTATGGATAAAACTTATATCATTGTTGACCTCCTTTTCATGTTTTTCGTTATCACAGCAGAATCATAATATTGAAGTGAAAAAAGCTATTTATATTATTTCAGTTATTTTTTAAATAAGCATCATTAGTTGGAAATGGCTCTACTTTTGGGGTAGGGGCGTGTTTGTTTTGGTGATTTCAAATATCAACATTGGCTACCAGAAATCGCTTACTCTGCCTTTAAGCATTGTGACAGTGTGCGAACCTGAACTGAACTGAATTCTGTGGGTAGGCTGATGAAAAAACCTGAATCTACTTGCCGCAAGCAAAACTAACTGAGGCAGTGCACTGAAACACTACTGATTTAATCATAAAGATAACGACAGTAAAAACACTGATGTTGTGAAGCTCGCACTTCACAGAATGACATTTCTGCCTAATTAACCAGCATGCCTTTGTAACCTCTTCCGAAACCTGATCAGACAAACAAACACAAAACAACAATTATCTGCTAAATTCACAGTATCTACAGTAATGAGAAGAGAGGTTTGAGCTGACTGCAGTCTGTGGGAAGAAATAAGGGGAAAATATTGACACTTTTGCAGATAAGCAGCTATATATTTTTTATATACACATTTAATCAGATCTTAAAACACTCAAAATGTTGCTCTTGCAGTTTTAGCCCAACCTCATAATCCACATTTTTACGCTGCTCTATGTTAACAGTACTCCTGTGCTGCTATTTCTAGCTGATGAAGAGACCACATTTAAAACCAAGACCTTTAGCATTAAAACCACAGAACTTACTTGTAAAAATTTTAATTGGTTAACTGTAAGTTACTTTACCACATAAACTGAAAAACTGTACATGTTTTAACATAAAACAAGAACTGTCAAATTATTTATGATTATAGCCGTGAAGTAAACATATAATTTATGGTGAGAAACTGTAAAAAGACAGATTTTAAAAAGATAGATTTTATATAAATATTTTAGTTTCTTTTATATTTCTGTTAATGATGTGCATTTTGGGTTGCATTTCTGTTATTTAGTTTAAAGTTTGTTACGTTATTTTAATTTCATGTGCATTAGGATTTTTTTCCCCTTTTTTCTTTGTATGTATGACACACAGTCTACATACAAGTACTGGCCATGTTTTATGCATAGCTGACTTATAATGAACTCTAATTCATCATGTGGCTTTCTATAATACCACCTGTATTATTATTGTGGTTATATCAGTGCATGTTAAGGAAAAACAAAGTCCCTTTAGGCAAGACATTTCACTCAGCGGCCATCTTTGAAATGCCTCTCGGGCAGCTATTTCAGTCATGCAAATACAGCTCCTTCAGTAGCATGTTTAGGCACCATGCAAACTATGGCAGCTGCAGTGATATGAACACTTCACCAATTAGCGACTGGCTCTTTTATTTAGATGACGAGACTTTGTACCATATTGCACATTGCACTTTCTCCTATTCATAATCTTTGCGTATCCAACGTTTTTGGTAAAAAGCAGATCTTGGTATATTAACATCATATGCCTTGAAATGAAACATATGGTTGTAAAATATACAGACACCAATATGTCATGCTGCAATACCTGAAACAATACCACTATCTTTTCATAGTGAATATCTGGCAACCACAGCTGTTGCTTTTTTACCATGTGTTTAACAGGATATTTTTACAGTGTATATCACCAATATACAGAAATCATTGTGTCTTTATATGCATACATTACAGTTGTCATATAGTGACTTATATGCACTGTACATACCTGATGTGATGTTTTCCAGCTTGGTCAAACATTCTCTTTTCTCCGCTTCCAGCTCCCACATGACCTCACACATCTGGACAGACAGCATCTGTTTAAATCAATAACACAATCACAAGATTCTGACAAGAGGTAGGTTTTACTTGCAATAAAACATATCTTCATTTTTGAAGTTTCAGAGAACATTACATCACATTTCTGAATAGCAACAGACCTTTGATCACATTACAAGCTAAACATAATTACTTTTTAAAGAGAACGAAGTGAACTGGTTGCACATGTGGCATTGCCTCTCCCTTTTCCTGAGTGTCATGGAGATTTGATGAAGGGTAGGACAATTCATGTTGTTCCTTCAAAATTTAACAAGCGTAGCATAAGTACCTGCACTGTACAGAGCTCTTAATAATGTCTCCTTTCACCTCTGTCAATACCTCCGGACATCTATAAGGTGGAAAAATTCACTACATAAATTATTTGTCTTAAAACTGTCTCTCTGCAGCTGTATCCAATTTTCCTTAAAAATGTAGGTTGTATTATATAAGAAAACACTTTCATGGATTCCTCCATAGAGCACCAGAGGACAGTGAGATTTATGACAGGTACTCTGGCAGATGAGGCCATTGAGAGGTGGCATCAATCAAAATTTCACTGCAGAGCTATGGTTACTCCCAAACCTGTCCATATGCTTACAGAAAGTAAGGCCATGGTTCAAATGTTACTCTGTTACCTGAACAGTCAGTATGTGTGATCTACAGCAGTGTTTTACAGCTTGCTTTGCACGGCAATAGCCCCATAAATAAGGCTAATGAGCGCCTTCCTCAACATGTGTCCCCTTTAACTTGTATTATGATGAATATCATCTGTTATCATGATCAATTTTATTAAAATCACTTCTAAACAAAACACAATCTAAATCTTTCTACGTACTGACAGATGTACTGGACCGATCTTCAAACATTTTGAGATATGTGCCATTCATTTTATCTTTTAGCTCAAGTGCAATGTTGTACGTTATGTCAGCTAAAAGCACAAGTTCTCTATATTATGTGCCCAGAGCAAACAATAGCATTCTTTTGATCATATACTGTACTGCGTGGGGTGACATATTCAGAAGTAAATTCAGTTGCATGGCAAGCTGTACTTTATAGAGACGTGAGTCACTACTGTCTGCAGTGAGGAAGGAGCGGTGATCAAGGACAGTGCTGACATGGACACAAGGATGAACAGAGAAGAAAATGAGGGTTGTTACCATGGCGTCACAATAAGTGAAGAAAATCATTCTTTTCACTATTTCAAATAGCATGATTAACAATATGACAACCAGTTTAGATGGTAAACAAACACATGCTACATTTGAGTACAGAGGAATCTTTCCATGGTAACACTGGTACTGTGAATGCATGCTGTTTGTACTAGCATTATCAGTCGGGAGCACTAAACCTGAAGGATTTATACTGACTGATTTCCCAGGTTAACCTGCAGGAATGACCAGATTTCTAACATTAGCAACACAAATTGTACAAAATTGTATGTGAGATGCATCATAAATATAATGAAGAAAATGTAAGGTAAAGCATCATTTTAACATTTTGGCACGTTTTAAAATGTTTTGAAATCCTAGATAAGCATATAAGATTTACATCTGGCTAGAGCTAAGGAAATTTGAATTAATTCAATAAACAACTCTATACTCATTTTGATGGAAATGCTGTTTACAGAAGATGCTTTCTTTTTAAATCTGGACCTTAAATGGCAATTCAAACTGTTTGAAGCAAAATGCACCGACCACTGAAACTTGCTTGCATTATAGCCTATCATCTCCTCAAAGGCACATAATCTAACTGGTTATTATTTAAATGTATAAATAAGCTTTATTAATACCGCTGAATAGGCTATGTTTTATCAAAATGTCAGAGAACATTCCAGTGCATAAGAGAAGCTCTCCAATCCACATAATTATGTCCTGTCTAGTTTTTAATCTTAAATGTGATCCATTTCTGACGGATAATGCAGGAGAGTTTACATCGATTGCGTTCTTACCCAAGCTAGCTAAGCACAAGCCAATGAAATACTCCAGAGTCTCATGAAATGTACTTTAAATCGGTTCCGTTACAAAATTCTGCTCTATGAAAGAAAACAGCAGCAGCAGTAGCTCTGAGACAGAAGAGCAAAAAAGCAACAGTTTATCCAAGTCTGTTATTTTGTCAGCACAATTTAACGTGGCTTCAGATTTGAAAAGCAAAACAATTTCAATGAAATTAAGAAAAATAAAAAAAACATCTTTATATCCATGGACCTGACCATTTGTTTGAGGACTAGGTGTGTTAAATAGCCTACTTGAGAGCTTTCCTTTAGTCGATGACTAATTACATGGAAAACTGTGTTGATAGGCTACTCACAGGTCCTAACGAGCAGGTTAGGCATAAAATCAGCATTCGTTTAGACATATCCATTTCAGCCGATTCAGCAGTTTCCTGAGAGCGCTTCGCAAAAGGACCGAGGCACAGAGACAAGTTGACGGCCGAAAAGTAACTGACAAAAAAATCCGATACGTCAGCCAACTATGCGCTCCGGTGCGCGCGGGTTCACCAGCAGTGCTTCGCCGTCAAACCTGTCCTTGTTTCTCCCTTATACGAAAAACACTTCATTCATAAACGACCCTGGAATGATGCGAATCCATTCACAACAGGCGTTTTGCATGAACCACGTAGACACATGACACGCGCGAGTTGGACTGTCGATCCACGTCCTAAACACCGCACTTCCAAAATATAGGTGTGTGTGAGTGTGTGCAGTCTATAGTAACAGCAGCACAGCCCTGAATAACAGCCATAAGTGACTCATTCTCTGTCTTAACCTGTCCGCACAGCTCTTTTCATTTAGGGCACAGATATTGTTCTCTAATATTGTAAACTGTCATCCATGCTCTTTTTTGCCATCTATATCACAGCTTCATGATTTCTTCTACTCCTTTCCCATTAAACTGCTTCTGATCTCTTAAATGATCTACTGTAGTTAAACGGAACGTTATGTAATATTGTGACATGTCAAGTAAGACAATAATGCAAACTAACACACCAATACAAATATGAGAGCTCTTGCCTTCTTATAATCACCACTGTAACTGACTGTTGGAAGTGCATCGGGAATTTTTAATAAATGTGAATGCTTTCATAGGGATTTCTTTCATTTATGGAGAACTGTAGAGTCAAACAAAGCGGATATGCAAATGTATATGTGCTTGCAGCATGAAATCAATCATTTAGAAAGTATAATGGAGAAAGTCTAATATAGATTAGCCAACCCACAGTAGAACCTCACAAAAGAACCTGCCAGAAGAACAAGAGAAGTGACTAACATTGTGAAAAACATTCCCAAGGAAAATGTATGTTAAATGGTGCACATGTCCTAAAGAACTGATATTCATCTTAACTTATCAGCCCTCACATACTCTCAGATCTTTCAAAATACTATATACATACTACATTACTTCAAATCAAACCATTTACTACAGAGGTGCATTGATTTTATGTCGTGCTGTACCAGCACGCGAAATTGCACCTTTCATCATTACTATAATATTGCAAGCAAAGAATTTATACAGGCAACTGGAAAAAGACAAAAGTCAACAATTTTTGCAAAATCTGTGCTCCAGTTTTGTTATTTATCTATTGATATTAAGTGGCTAAAATGAAAGGTGTGAAACAGACAATTCACTTACCATGCATTAAATGGCTTACACTCCAGCATAATACTGGCCAAAGATCTGTGAAAACAAATATATATAGACATGAAAGAAGCAAAAACATCATTGGTTCATTTAACTTTTGTGTAATAGCATCCTGGTGTTTGTTGAATGTGCTTTTAACTCTTGTGAAATGGTATCCTGGTGTTTTGTTGTGTTTCGTTTGGATGAGTCACAGAACTGCCATAAATCTTACTAACCATGGAATAAAACGGCTGAAATGTAATATAGTGCCATATGTTACCTGAAAAGCATTTATGCAATCTGCTTAAAGTTCCTCTTTCTTAATTCTGAGTCCTAATTTTAAAGACAGTCTATCTGAATTACTCAGCTACTTTGTGTTATCAACTTCCCTGATCAACAAATTCATAAATGTATCACATCCCTTTCCCTTGACCTTTAGAAACAAAATCTTCAAAATCTTTACACAGTTACTCTATCATACATTGCATATTCTTTCAGTGCTGCCAGTCTAAAGAGGAAGTATGCCTTCACATGTGGAATGAATCAGCTGAAATCATCTTTGGTTTTGGCCGTGGCTTTGTGATGGAGAAAGAATATAACACTTCTTATCTCATACTTCATCTATCACTATCTTCTGGACTCTATCCTCCTTCAGCCCACATCCTGTTCAAATGGAGGAACCCTGCACCACCCCCTCAAGGCCTGTCTGCATTTAAACAAGCCCTTACTATCAACAAGCAGTCTTATATATCACACACCTCATAAAGGTGACAGAACTTAAACTTTGAGAATTACTTGTCATGTCCTGTGAGTTTACATACTGTGAAAAAGTGGTGACGATATTTATTTAAATTGAAATAATATTATTTATTTCCTGTATATTTCCTTAACGCTTGCGCTATGAAAAAATCTCATACATCTAATATCATACATCTGGGTGGCACGATTGACCAAGAGCCGAGTGAAAAACAGTTTTATGATTATCACTTCACACTTCATTCATAAAGTGTGGAGCAATAGTTTATTAAACATTAATTGATTCATTCAATAACTCCTAGTTACATTATGTCATCATTGTCATCAGTTGAAATGGAAATAACTTTTTGTATTTTCAGTCACACCCAAAAATAAACATGGGAACAATGACTAGATTTTTCTTACTTAAGTGCGTTATTAGCCGAGTCTTTTGATGGTCTACTATCAATATCAAGGTATGTGCAAAACTCTAAAGAGAGCTAATCTCTGCTTTATTTGCAATACTATTATTTTCTTCTTGTAAGACTGTCTGATAGAAATTCTTATAGGTACAGTATTCGGCCGAAGTGTGCTAATTTTATTCAACATTAGCATGGGAAGATATTTAAAGCTACAACAAGAACTGAATATTGTAATGCCATAAAAACGTCGCTATTATTTTAAAGGATAATCAGTCACCAAATATGTTTATTCTCTCTTCATCCTCACTCAAGCACCCTCATAGGTAGATACCCAGAGTTTATATACAGTATGTAGGCATATATTTTATTCATCTCAAAGTGTGATGTGTCTCCAATAAAAATACCCACTAGGCAAGGTTAAATCACAGAGGTGCAGGAGTAAAAGCTAATTAAATCATAGAGGGTTGATGCTTTGGGCAGAAAAGGGGGTAGTGATTCATAAGCGTTTGGTCAAATCAATTCTCCAAATGTAATAGGGTCACAGACAGACACAAAGGTGGACCTGTTGACTCAATTTACCCTCTAGCAAGTCAGCATGAAATCTGGTTAGGGATCAGTTTGCACATTAAACCCACTTACCTGGAAGGAACCAGAAGCAATGGTGGATGATGGTAATGGTCTATGGCTTTTTTGTCCTTGAGAGGGAGCAAAGTGTGCAGCACTAGCACTGCTGCTAAAGTCTTATTAGCTATACAGGTAATTCTTAATACTCCATTTGTTTGATTCTGTTTTTGCACATAAACAACAGAGTGTGAAGGTTTATGGTGGATAACATATTGAACATTTTTATTGTAATGCAGAGATTTGTGTGTTTGGCTGAGAGTTGATTAGACAAACAAATACCAAGCGTTAAACCTGCTGTTTGAATACCAAAGACTCTGCACAAGTCGTGGCCTGCATGTAAAAGGAATCGTGTGCCAGTGTATTTTGGGAAAATTCACAACCTGTCTCAAAAAAAAAGAAAAAAAAAAGAGATCACATCCAACTTTTGCACATCCAACTGATTAAAATGATTTAACGATTCACCAGAAAAAAAAGACTGGTATTTTCACTGCGGTGAGCCAGACACTTCATAATACTACCTGCAGCTGTTCCTTATTTAGTGCCTGAATGTTAAATACCTTGGACAAATTGATTATATTGATTGAAACTGGAATCCTCCGTGATACTATGCATGTGGAGGCTTTTACATTAATGGGAAATACAATGATGCGATGTGGTGAACATGAAAACAGACAATTTGTTAGTATAGATTGCTTTTCTAATTTTTTACATTGCTGATAAAGGGATTGTCTTGATGTGCTTTCACCGAATAGATTATATATTTGGACGTGATGCTCTGTCAGCTGGTCCAATAGAGCCCTTTTAATAGTTTTCCTCCATTATTTGAATGATCATAAAAGACCTGGTACATGATCAAACTGAAATGCTCTCTTGTTTTATCTGCTGGTGGTGTCATATTCAGTCATGACTGAGCAGTAGTAAGTTATTTAAGTGTGAATGATTTGCTTGCAGGCCGAGACAGAGGTCTTGACCAATGTGATCTCTTTTTACCCCTTTTCCACCAATGCAGTTTGGGTGCTGGTTCGGAGCTAGAGCCTAGTTTCAAATCGGTTCTTTGTCTTTTGACACCCAAAGCACCAGCTCCGAACCAGGAAAAGTGGTTCATAAGTAGCACCAAAACATTGCCGGGCTAGACGTAAGAACGGTGTCAGGGACTGGGGGCGGGGTTACCGTGACCAACAAAATACGTTTAACCGCCATATTTGAAATAACAGCTAAACACGAACACGTTGGATTCGCTGTGTTTGGATGCCGATGTAGGTTCTTAAAGCCATGAACATCAACAGCAACGCAACGTCCACCATTGTTGATGGTGTTTAGGCTTGTTCAGATGGTCCGGTCGGCGCGTGGCACCGGTGCGCCGCGGGAGTGTCTGGAAGGCAGACGGCTCTTTATGCTTTTGATCGTTCCCGCGGCGCTTCGGTATCGCGTGCCGATCGGTCCGCCTGGCGCCGATGCATCCTGAACAAGCCCGTTGTGTTTGGCGCTGCCGCGCTACCTTTGCTATGGGAAATGAGACGTATTCAGATGCTGTAAGACCTGGCTCTGTGGTGGCTCTCTAGCCAGTGGAAAGGTAAACCGGTTCTTAGAAGGCTCGCCAGTCGAACCAACTCCGAACCAGCAATAGCACTGGCTCTGAACTAGCACCCGGTTCATGCTGGTGGAAAAAGGGTATTTGTGCAATCTAATCTCAGGCTTAATGACTGACAATCATCTTGTGTGTTACTTACAGTTGTGACATTGATGTAATAAATAAAATGCCATTAGGTTGGAAATACTGTGATAGTGAGATAGTTGGACATAAACACAATAAGGGACAAAAAAAAACACCTTGTTTTCCTTTTACCACATTTTTACTTCTGCACTACACTGAAGCACTGAAGTCTTCATCACAAGTTACAGCTCCTACACGTGGTTGCTTTCCTTTAGTGATATTTTAGTCAGCTCAATTTGTTTCTCTGTTGCAACAACTAGTTGACTGCTTTTCTGCAGGACAATGAGAGCTGGCGTTGAAGATGCAACACCCCATGTGCTAATTTTTACAGTGCAAGACGTTTTTTCTTCTTCTCAGAAACAAAGAGGTTTACTGTTAAATGCTGTAAATTTACTGCAAGTGCTTGACTTATGGATTATCAGCAGTAAATTGACATGTTTATTTAAATAGCAGTATTTTAATGTAGGAAACTATGTATTTTTACAGCAATTGTTTTACAGTTTACCATGAGTAATAGTGCAACACATCCAGCTGACAATAATTCTACACATTGAAATGACAACCGAGAATCTCCAGAGGCAATACAACAATACATCTTACTTTCAGTTCCGAAACTAAATATAGGACTCATCATTTCAGCTTGACCACAGAGGAAGTGTCTTTTAACACCGTTTTTAGATTAGTATGAAACAAGACCTCATTGTTGCTGCTGAATGATGCTGGTTAGTACTACTGAGTCTACTTAGGCTAAGGTAACATTTGTATTTTTTAATTTAACACATTTAAGTGAATTTGCAAGTACATGTAATTTTATAAATACATGTATTTAAATATTCCAGTTTTACTTTGAGAAGATATGACAGCAAAAGAGATATGTGGTAAGACATACATTTATTTTCACAGCTTTTTGTGCCTTAATGTGTGTTGTTATCTGATGTCATGTTCAAATCATTTTAATATCAATCAATACTGTACTTCACATATTTTCATCCACCTTTGTCATTGTTTTTTTTTTTTTCTCAAGGCACTTGTGGCGAATGGTATCGCTACTTCTTGTTCAGTGTCTTTGTCATCAACATCGCCTTGATATTTTTGGTTTATCACTTAGAAACAAGTTTGAAAGAAATAATTGAAAATTTCCAAAGGGACAGATGTCAAGAAGAGGACTATGTCAATTACGGAGCAAGTGGCTTTACATGCGAGCAAGCCAGCTGAAGTACAGTATGATAAAATATAAAAATATATTGCACTGTAAAATAAATAGAAAATAATGTTTGAAAGTTATACTGAAAAGATAATATGCTTGTATAATACCTGTTACAAAAAATTCTGATGAGTTTCAGGTGGGTCAGAATATTATCCCTAAGTAACCCCTTAACTATGTGAGAAGTCTCAATATGCTATATTTTTGTTGCATATTGTGTTGAGACATGAAGGAAATCCAAGTTTGCTTTGCCACTAACAGAGGGGTTTTAGAGAAAAATGATGTAATCAATCATGTCATCTTTGCCATTCTGCTATATAAACTGTTGTATACTCTTTGTCATAGAGATAGTCTGTGATTGATATGAGGTCCTCCCGGCCGTGATTAAAGCATATTCAAATGCATTGTCTAGAGTCTGTCTGGTTACTGCTGCGCAGCAGGTTAGTGGAACACTAGAGATCTTAGTCCCAAGTGATAAAGTGTTCAAAAGAGAGGAGACATAACTTAACCCAGGTGAATAGGGGATTTCTAGCACACAACTGTTGTTTTTTTTATAAAGAGCAGCAGTAGTCAGTATAATGCATACTTTTGTCATTAAATTCAATATTTAATGCAACATTTGTTTCGTTAGTCTAAAAGATAAAATAATCATTTAAACAGGACAAAGAAAAGATTCTTAACATACTATTTAAGCACAGGGTAAGTG
Organism: Sinocyclocheilus rhinocerous; assembly: GCF_001515625.1. Classification (NCBI taxonomy): domain Eukaryota; kingdom Metazoa; phylum Chordata; class Actinopteri; order Cypriniformes; family Cyprinidae; genus Sinocyclocheilus; species Sinocyclocheilus rhinocerous. The sequence goes on along the minus strand of NW_015658519.1, from coordinate 1,668,390 downwards.
AGTCTGAAATGGAGGGGATGTTAATCTCCTGGGAGGAAAAAATTTCCTTTATTTGTCTTTTAGTTTCTCATAAGTAATTCATCCTGTAGTGAACAAGCCAAAGTACACGGTCAAGCCTGCTGCAGCTGCTGCCAGGAGACACACACATTCCAAAAGAGCAACAACATGCATGACAAGATGCTTCAGTTCACATCCACACCAAAGTAAATGTACAAGAAGAGCCGTGATCAAAGCGTGTATATTCACCAGACACAAATGTTGTGTGGCAACCCTGAATGTCTCTGTAATCGCTGTTGAAAGACCAATGGTCTCAGAGGCTTGCAATCAACACCAAGGTGGTTTCCAGAGCACTTGAACTAAACATACAAAAAAGCTGTTTCTCACGAATCATTCATCCTATTGTGTATCATGCAACGTCTGTGTTACATTTTTAGTGATCATTAACAATGACAATTGATGCATTTCAGGTATTTTATTAAATATTCATAAATTAGCTTTTTATAAATGCTATATCTTTAAAAAAAAAAAAAACTTAAAACGTACAACAAAAAAAGTTTTTATTTATCTTTTTGTCTTTACTTACTCTTGAAACATGGTATTATGATTATTGTTGGCTCTTGTATGATATACTGCTTTTGATACTGTAATAAATTGCTTCCTTATTTGTATTTTGCTTTGAATTGCTAAAATATTAAATGTTAACGTTAATTCATAAAGACATGTAAAAAGGTAACAAGCAAATGAATATACTGTCAGGTATAATACTGATATTTTGGTCACAAGTTACTGAATATATATGCATACACACAATTACATTATAAAACATTAAAATGAAATAAAAAGCTGTTGTGCATAATATTGTAATAGTGTTTCATAATACTGCTGTTTTTATTGTATTTTTGATCAAATAAATGCAGACTTTTATTTCAACTTTAGAATGGTAGAGTAATATAGAACAAAACTGGCACATTTAATATCTTGAACATGGCCTGGCTCAAGCTCAGAATAGATATAATGTTGTTACCGTATGCTGTTTCATGCATATTTTCCATAAAACTTTGAAAAAGACATCTGTTCCAGCCGAAATACATTCATGCAGGTACTGCACACCTGGAAGGGTTACCGTTCAGGGCCTGTCATCTTTGAAGTTTTCATGAGTGTTTAGTGTTTATGATGTATGGTTATTTATCAGTGCCGCTGTTTGGTGACATCAGGACCTCAGGACTTACTTCACGGAAGAGAGGCAGAGTCCTGTGTCTCCAAACCACCAGCCCCACGCGCACCACTAACAAAATACAGGCCAACACCAGGAGCACCACTATGGAAAATAAAAGCATGACACTGTAAGCACTGTGAGAACAATGCAGCCTTAATATGTAACATCTTTATGAGTTTGTGCTTTAACTATGCTATATTTATAGTTAACCAAAACGACATGGATGTGTTTATCATTGACTAACTTGAAAAGATGGCATTCCGGCCAGGTCCCACTGCGATGTAATGCTTGCTTAGGCTTCCAATTAGAGCATAGATAATCACAGGGTAAACAGAGAGGATGTAACGGACGTGCTTCTCTATTAGAAAGTTTTCAACTGTAAACCTGTAGAAGAACACATAAGAACACATACCTTAAATATGAGTCAATCACAAATGAAAGAAAATTTTAAATGATTTAGTTTTATACCATTTTCAAGAAAGGTTTCTCTAAAAATGTCATGTGGGCTAACCAACAAGTAAAAAGTAATAATTTATTATTCTTAACCTAACCATACATTTGTATACACATCTTAATCATTATTTTTAAAACAATTTTAAATATAATTTTCAGCGTTTTTACAAACTTAATGTATTATTCATTCATAAATATCATGAAGTCTCGTCTAGAGAGTCACACCACATGACAGCTAAACTTGCCTTGTCATAAAATGTTCAAATTATTTGATATAATCTTGACACATGCTCATGACATCATTTCCAGTTTTTAATTTTAAAGTTTTTAATGGCATTTTCTTTACATGTTTTGTTTTCTTAGAGATAATAATAAAAGCCAAAATGCCAAACTCCTTAATACGGTTGTCAAGAATTTCATTTTTAATCTTCATTATTCTATCAGTTGTAAGAAAACAAATAGATAGAATACAAAAAGATTAGAAAAGCTAGTGCTACTTCTTTTTTTTATTAAGAAAACAAGCAGTAAATGAATAGAGTGCAATTTTTTTTAAAGAATAGAATTAGAATAGAGAGCACTAGAGTTAGAGGGTCAAATAAAGATGGAAGAGATGTGTTTTTAGTCGATCCTTGAAGATGGCTGAGGACTCAGCTGCTCGGACTGAGTTGGGCAGGTCATTCCACCAGGAGGGAACAGTTAATGAAAAAGTCAGTGAAAGTGATTTTGGGCCTCTTTGAGATGGCACAATAATACGCCGTTCACTTGCAATACGCAAGCTTCTAGAGAGCACATAACTCTGAAGTAATGAACATGAACATATTTAAATAAATAAATTTAGAAGTACATCACTTTATAAACTGTATTTTTGGATAATCAAACAGATCTAAACAAAAAATGTCATTGAGCCATATCACAAAAATTATAGCAGAAAATAAATGATGATTACCATATAATTACTTCCAACAGAAGTATGCATAAAGAAGCAGTAGCAGCATGTGCTGGGGAAACTGACGCCAGATCCAACACAATAGTGAAGTTGAGCAGTGTGGCAATAGTTGTCCATGTTGCATAAGTGGCAATGCCATTTTGAACCTGAGGTACACATATAACATGGTCATTTCAAACATTTCAAATCTGTAGTGCACCTAATTTACCTGCCATCTTTTGTTAATACTATGCATTTAAATACCTTACATATGAGATATAATGTTCAGGTTCAGTGTTCATGTTCATGTAATTAAAAATAATACATAAATAATTAAATACGAAAGAAACAAATACTCTGCCTCTTGTCAAAGCGATTCCAAAATGATGTTCAATGCATACCAACACTATGATGCAGAAGAGGTCTTTTGGATGTTGCCGTTTAAGCCAAGATCCATGAGCTCACAGACCAAGACAAGAGAAGAAGATCATCAGGTAGTTGGTGAAAGCAATCAGGGCAAGAACAATCAGTGCAGGAATCATCAATCTGAATCAATAAAAGACAAACACGTGACCTTCTGAGGCACCATGCAAAACTATGATTATGCCACAAAATATGTTGGCTGCCCACAACTTACTCTCTATCCCACAAGACCAGCCAGGTACTGTTCAGAATCATGTTGATGATCCATGAGAGAAAAATTCCGAGGGCAGGATTGCTGGACTTGAGTACAACCTGACAGCCAATAATTCAGGCGAAGACTGTCAAACTACAATGAATGTCTTTCAAACAGTGTGAATAAGCAAAGTGTTGATATGAGTGGAGTGTGTGTGGTTTGAAGTACCCTCTACAAAGCCAGGTAAGGATATATGCGTTCATCAGGAAGAGCCAGGAATAGATGACCCCCCATATAGAGAAGGTCCATCCAGCAGGAGTGATCTCTGTCTGATATCTGTCCGATATATTTCCAGTGCTGCGCTGAAATGGACCTTAAAAGCCAAAGAGAAATTAGTTGCATATATGACTTATTATACATTTGTAGGTTATATAAATTAACCTGGTACGTACCTTTTCCTGGTCCCGCGAGTGCATTGATAATCAAAGCTGCAACGTAAGCAAATTGAGAAAGAACAATGAGCAAAATACGCAAAGTTTTGTGATCCCTCAAAAGAGACATTTTTTTAATCTAAAAATTCAAAACTATTATGTTCTTTCGTTTTTGTAAGCTAAAAATGGTTATATCGTTGATATTGCGCTTGCCATGGTGTGAAGTTAGCAAAGTTAGCTAGAGTCGCTGTTCAATGGGCCTATGTGCTAATAGAAAATTAAAAACAATATTTCTTCGTGGAGAGTAATACCGCCCTTCCTTTCGTCTGAATTATACCCACGACTTTTTAACAACTTATTTTTCTGCCACTACAGAGAGGTGGGGTCTTCTAACTTGTTTACGTTACAAAAGATGCTCTGTTGTGTAAAGAATAAGATAGTGTAAGAGAGCCATCTGCTGGACAACAACACGACCAGCATGTCTCGACTAAAATTACATTTACTAAAATATTATATGAACAAATTTACCATAAAAAAATCTTGGCAGGTAAATTTGTTTATTCCATTTCTAAGTATTGTTCTATATAAAAAAGTATCTGATCTAAGCCTTGCTTTATGGATGTCTAACAGGATAAACATTCATCTTTTTAACCCTGTAAATCTGGCAATATAAAATAATAGTCAGATTCATGAATAATAATAATAATAAACATTGTGTTTTAGATTATGCACCATATTTGATACATCAGGCTTATATGGCTCACATAGCTCAATGAGGGAAAAAACACATCTACATTTTATTCAGAGGCCAAAACTCTGAAATATGCAATTTGGTATGGTTGTTATTATTTATATGGCCAAAAAGTAAGACGTAATTCTGATAGTTTGTAATGTAGCCTAAATAAATGACTTCTTTATTATAACTAGCAATATGTACCTGAAGGTTTTTTTTAGACTAAATGAGACTTTTTACTTGCTAAAAAGTATGAACTATCAGTCAGAAGGCATAATATTGTATAGATTGAGTACAGCAGTTTTTTTTTTCAGCAAAGTTATGAACATGTTGATAATTTAGAGGCATTAGAAATTAAAGTATCAAATATGATACAGTAGGCTTTGTAGGGTTAAAGACATTGACAATATCTGGACCATCATTTCAAGTTGAACATCACACTTTAACATCTGAAATAACTTTCAAGTAGATTAAAAATGAATAACGCGATGTTTTATTGATTTAGATGCCTCTCTTTCTCCTGTTTACTTTATTTGTTCTAAGTATTTCCCTGTAGATTATCACATTAAATGTAAGCATTTGTTTTTACAAAATATGAACCTTCAATCAATTACATTAATACTCAGATCTTAAATCAGTTATAGACCAATGTCATATATAGCTGTGTGATTGAAAGCCATATGTTTGTGACATTCAGAGGTTTGAACAGTTGAAAATGTGTCCCGTCAGGTTGGTAAAACATCCGTTTAAAAACAAAACAATTAACAATGAATGTAGCTCCATTCACAGCCACATGAGGGCAGCAGACTTCTTTTCATATGTGTGCAGATTATAAATCAAACTGTCCTCAGCAGGGTGTAAAGTGTACCTATTCCGAAGTAAGCCTATATTAGATGTATTTTTTTTAAAAACACCAACAACTCCCTATGTCATTATCACTGACAACTGGAAATAACATGAAAATGCAGCTATTGACAAATGCATTTTCTATTGCAATAATTACAGAATTGTAAAGTTAATTTAAAAACATCTAGACTCTGAAACAATGCATTATGGAAATCGCCCTTAGAAACATTAAGCCATTGTTATATTTAGAATGCTGCTGCAAATAAAATGAACTTGAAATTTGGTGAAATTTTAATACTTTTCTCAGTTTACATTATAGACAAAGTAATTCCACTTATCTGTAGTTGTCCATTCCAAACTATCAAATATCATTTGGCGTATTTTGATAATAAGGGTAAAACTTTCAAAAGGAAATCTTGCACCTCAACCAAGAATTAAATGAAATGCATATCAAAATGTGTTTACTGCATACAGGAAGCACAACATTGTGTGGTTTAATCCAAATCTACAGAATGGCAACATATGAGGATAACAGTGTCATGCTCTTTAAAATGTATGAACCAACATGTGCTGAAGCACAGTAATGACCACAAGAGAGACTAGGACTCATTACATATTGTATGCAAATACTTTATGTTGTAACATCTGCCCAAAACAGATTATAGCACAACACACTGTGCTTCTGAAAAACAATGTTTCAAAACTGGGGGGGATTAAAATTTATCTCTTCTGCTCCTCTAACTGTCTGGTTGCATAGAAAAACAAAAAATAAGTCTACAATCTGAAAGAGATTTTAAAATAAATAAAACCTTTAAATGTGCAGTTTGGATCTCTCCAATGATTAATGCTGATGATTCAGACTGAACATGGCACATAGTCTGACAACAGGACGTAGGGTTGCATTAAGGCACATAACAAGCAGGTGAGAGGTACGGTGAAATACTGAAGACCAGGAGTCAGCTCTTGGCCTGCTTCCGTTTCTGAATCAGCTCCGCCAACAGTTTATAACGGGACATGCACTCCTCCTAAATAGGTTAAAGAGAATCAATTCATTAACTAATATGAAATCCAGCTTTTATATGCAGTTAAATGTTAATTTAAATAAATTTTCCAATGATTGTCGGTGAGAATGCTCACCTTGGTTTTCCCAGGCACCACCTTAGCAATCTTGTCCCAGCGTTCAGTGGCGCCTCGTGGGTATTGCTGTAAGGCCAGCTCCAAGAGCCTCTGCTGGTTCTGTGTCCAGACATCTTCAGCAGCACTGGGTTTTTCTCTGGAGGCTGATGGTTTCTTCTCATCTTCACTGTCGTCATGTACAGCTGTGGGGTCGAAGTCTCTTTGTCTGCGTCCTTTCACTCTCTCCTCCGCTGCTCCGGCTCCAGCACTCCCGACAGCAGACTTTTTCGTCCGTCTTCTGAGTGCTTTGCTCTCAGAGTCCTCTGCTCCAGCAGGCTCTGCTGAATCCTCCGGCTGCTGCTCGAAGGTGTCCTCTCGCTGGGTCATCAGACTGTCTGGCACTGTGACGGCTCTGGAACTCTTTCCCATCACTGCACCACCCTTCAGCTCAGAAAGCTTCACCAACCCTGAAAATAAAGACAAAGAGAGAGAGATAAGTGTTCTGAAAGACATGCCTGATAATACGCCACAGTAGGTGATAAATCATAGACTGTAGGTGGAATTTGATTCAAAATATTTGATAAATAGTTTACCTGATGTATTGGTGACACCGTCTTTGACTTGCTTCACCTTTGCGGTCACCTGTAAAGGTATACCAAACCATTTTTGGTTACAGTGGTACTTCACACAGATCTATGTACCAGTTTTTTAAAAAATGTATTTGATGATAAAAAAAAAGCAAAAAAAAAGCAAAAGTAATGCAAAAGTGTGCAATATTATTACAATTTAAAATAACTGTAAAATGTAATACAATAGAAAATAATGCATTTTATTCCTGTGATGGCAAAGCTGAATTTTCAGCAGCCATTACTTTAGTTCTTAGTGTCCCATGATCCTTCAGAAATTACTCTAATATGCTGATTTATTACTCAAGAAACATTCCTTATCATCAATGTTGAAAACAATTGTGCTGCTTAATATTTTAGTGGAAACCATGATACATTTATTTCTGGATTCTTTGATTAATAGAAAGTTCAAATGGACAGCATACATTTTAAATAGAAATCTCACTGTCACTTATTACAATTATTTTGATTAAATATGAAATAAAACTAAATAAAATATTTTAGTAAATTTCTTAAACTGAAATTTCTGTTATTATAGAAGATCATTATATATAACAAGTCAAGTGCCCTTTATTTATATAGCGCTCTGCACAACACAGATTGTAAAGCTGCTTTTAAACAGTGATTCAATTCTTTTCAGAATTCAATTCCACTGTAAAGCAGCTCTAAAAAAAACAATAGTAAACAATCATTATTCAGTTTAAAGAAGTTCATCGTTGATTCCGTTCAGTTCAAATATATATCAGCATTATAGCTGCTGTGGGTCAATTACTAGTCATAAATTAACCGTACTAATTACAGATTTACCTCAGTCACTGATCTGCCTAACTCATGAGCAATCTTCTCCCACCGGCCTGGCGTTCCACCAGGAAACTTGGCCATGCAGCGGGAGAGCTGGCTGAGATCCTCCTCCATCCACTCTTGAGCCTACAATCATCACCAGCCATTGGTTAATTCAATACTTCCAATTTAAATCAATGTCCTTTGAGCAGAGACAAACACTTACTTTCTTCTTCTGCTGTTTTTTGTCTTCTAACCAGTCATCCATCTGATCCTCAATATCTTCAATAGATGTTCCCGGATCATAAATTGGCACAAAAGCAGCATTTGTATTGGGTTCATAGACTGGAAACTCCACTTTAGGTTTCTTCACCTTGGGCCGTTTTTCTTCTGCGGAGCAAAATCCATCAGCAACACGTATTATTAAGAGTCACATAGTCACAACTCAATCACAATAATGTGTACGGCTATATGTGCAGAGGTCAGAGTGTAATGTATAACTGTGTGTGATCGTGATCTTACTCTGCTGCATTTCCTGTTCTGCCAGAGCCTCTGCCTCCTCCTTCTCTTTTTCTTTCATTTCCTTATAATCTTTATAATACTGCTTCACATCCTAAAAACACAACATATGGTCATGGCTACAGCTTTAGCCTGGGAGTGTCAATTTTGAAAACGCATCTCAAAAACATAAAATCTGGAGGAAAAGTACCTGTATGATATGAGGGAGAGACTTCACTGAATAGTACAACCAGATGCTTAATTTGAAAGGCAAAATGTCATGCCAGTGTGGCCTGTCAGATCTACAAAAAAGTAAGTAAGTCTGAGTACCAATGTCAACATTTCTTTTTTTACAAAAAAGCATCTAGTTTTATTCATGGTTTCTGCAGGTTTTATGCAGAAACTTTTTAAAGATCTTTTTAAAACCAAGTAAAGAAAATTTAAGGAATAATTTAAAGGCAACAGTATGTCAATGTTCTCAAAATGTAAATGTGTAGGGAACACGCAATAAGTTGTAATAATAACACTTGAAAGTTTAAAAATAAAACTTCCAACAGATCTCCATTACTTTTTCATTCATTTCACACAAAAAAGCAGCTTAATAATGTTAATAATAAATAGCTTGCTCCCAAACACTAGAACAATGAAACAACCATAACTTTTACTGTACCTGCAAAAAAAATGATGTTCTTTCTCAGTATTTTTATCTGGTTTTCCCAGTTCAAAAGATTCTTAAATCAAGATACACTTAAGTAAAATGACATAAGATCAGAAGTTTTCTGAGAAATGTATCAAAATTAAGCAAGTTTATTATCAAAACAAGAACAAATATCAACTTAATTTAAGAGAAAACAAGTTTTTATATCTTTATTTTGCACCTCAAATAAACATATTGGCTTAAGGATACTTAAGATATTTGTATTGAAAAAAACAAAACAGAGAAAGATATTCAGTTATCTCATATTATTTTTCTTACTCCTTTTTATGGCATTAATTTAGGAAAATGTGAATTTAGACTTTTTAAGATGCACAAAAACCCTGGTTATTAGGTTACCTCTCATTTTTGTCCTGTGCCAAGGACTTAATCTCATCTGTTATCTTACTGCTTTGCTTCTTTTTCTTCTCCTTCTTCTTCCTGCTCAGAAGTTCATCCTGAGAAGAATCAAGACATAGCAGCTCAGACATAACCCCTACAGAATGGGAAACATTTTGGGATTTTCAAAGTCGTCATCTAATTAGTTGCATTCTACTGGATTTCCAGGAGACGAGTGTGTCGTGTTCTTTAACGGTCCGGTTGAAAACAAAGCTGCTGTAATGTCAAACCCCCTTACAGAAGAAAACTGTCATGTTTATAACTGTGAAAATGAACGCTCATCGGGATCAATTAAATGCTGGATTTTAAAAAGTATGTGAAGTTCACAGCACCATTGTTGCAGTATACTTGCACAAAGTTCTTAAATGAATTGCACTCCAGTCTGTTATCATAGGGACATAGACTTTACAGTTTCATGCCGCTAAACATGATGCTAGTAGGCGAGATACAGAAGCATTACAAAACCACAACTGTGCTATACAACAATTCAGCACTTACCAACTGCTTCTCTAGGTAGATGGACCATATAACTGCATAGTGACCCACTGTCAGAATGAGGAAGAGGAGGAAGCCCAACTCTCCATTACTCATCTTCCTAACACGTCGATAGTAGAAGACAGGCTGCCTCCAGTCCGGCAGCCCATTAACCAGGATGTCATCATATCTGTGAGTGTAGTAATAAACTATTGTTAAAAGCAATTGTAACATTCAGTTCAAAGACCCCAGTCATAGTCACACTGGTACAAACAGTGATTAGGGATCTTACTCAAGGGCATAATGTCAATAAATTATTAAAGATCATATTTCATCACTATTTAAGAACCTCTAAGAATTTGTGTGTAAGAAACACTTTTCACTGCTATACTAGGATAGTGGTGCTTAACCAGGAGGCCTTAGCAACTGTCAGGATGCCTTCAAATGATTTATATTGAAGAATTAACTTTAAAATGATAATAAGAATAATAAACACAAACATACAACAAATCTCAATAACTATTTTTTTTAATTAAAAACAAACAAATAGAATCTATAACACCATAATTATAGCAGAAACATCTTTAAATAGCGTGTTGGACAACAAGTAGTGTGTAATGTGTGTGTAGGCCTTCAAATCAAAAAGCTTGAGAACAGCTGGTCTAGGATTAAAAAAAAAAAAAGTCCACAAGCAAATCATGAGAATACCTCACCTTTGTCTTCTTTCCTCATCCTTGAGGACTTCGTAGATTGCAACTAACTAGTAAGAGATAACAGAAAAGATATTTTAGTTGTAATACACTGAATTCCAAAAGGTAAGTATAGCAACAATTAACATGATCTAAATTAAGCCAAAGAGAACTTTCATTCAAGTTTAACAAAACACCTACTTGTCGAAACTGGTTTTCAGCATTTTCATCTTTGTTTTTATCAGGGTGTAATGTAAGAGAGAGCTTTCTATATGCCTTCCTGATCTCAGATGAGGATGCATCCTGTTAGAAACAGAATCAACATAAACATTAAAAAAAAAGTCATTGACAGACAGTCATGAACACTTGTACTCTGAGACTTCGCTGCAGTGTTTGTTTAAAAATGAAAACAGTCACAGACTGTGTGTTTGGACTCTCTTTGGCGTTTCAGGCAAAATGAAATAACAGCAATAAAAGCTGCAGAATGTCTTGTCACCTTTATAGTTTCTCACAATAAACATACTGTCAATGTTGCCAAATGTAATATGCAACTCACACTGGCAGCTGTAACTGGTAGACTATTTTGGACAAGCAACAAACCAGATACCAGCAGATCATACCAGTACGGTTAAGATGGTTTCTGGAGCACAGTAGCTGGTTTACCAGTCTGGACTAGCTGACAACCATCTTAGACTAGCTGGAAACTAGCTAGCATGTTCCAAAACGGAGCTACAATCTTTTTTTAGCACAGAATTAGCATTTCTTCTGAAATGCATTGATAGCAAATTTCTGCAAGGTAACGTTATATGCCTGACTAACGGTTGACGCTGTAGGAAGTAAAGTGTAACCAAATGCTAGTTTTTACGAATAGCGATTATGATTATAAAAGCATGGACTCTTCGACGAATCAAATATGACTTAGCAACCGAATAGTGAAATTACAGCAAAACTATAAAACATCCATTTATGAGCTAAGTAATGACACGTCATGTTGTGCTGTGTTGTGCAGGCCCACAGCCGGGAGGTTTCTTTGTCAGTGGCCACCGCCGTCCAGGTTCCGTAGGAGGCAGAGTCCGTTTACCAGTCGGGAGACACAATAGTGGGGCTAAAGAAAGCTATTCAGCTAACGGCTCGAGTTGCTTTGATAAGAATGCAATCTCTGTAAACGCACTGGAGGCGACCCTGCGATAAATCTACGTCGGCGCGCTGCTAACGTTATATGTTAAAGTTAAGTGCATATCACATTTACCGACACCGTTTGAATGACCGAGTCAAAGGCACGCGTGACAAATTTGCGAATTACATAAAATTGCTCTTACCTGATTAACCGACAGTAACTCATAGAAGGTTTGGTGGATTTCCTCCACTAGGTCGAAAAGCTCCAGGTCTGCGTCCCATGCTAATGTTGGCAAAGGCTGAATAACGATCAGCCCGGAGAACAACACTAACGTAAGGATCTCGGGCAAAGCCATTGCTGAAAGTTTTTTATATATATATATATATATATATATATGTTTGAGAAGGTTTACTACCTACTACCCATTCGGACAAATCTTGGTTTTGAGGTAAATTTAGCATAACTTCCCGTACTTTGGCTCAAACGGGCCCATCGCTCAGTCAGCCTGCTCTACGTAGGCTACACACGTTTCACATGTAGCCGCCACAGCGCGAGCCAATAAGCATGAAAGCTTCGGTAGTGACATGGTGCGTCATATACACCTTACCAGGGGACTTTCAGGACTCAGTTTTAGAGGTATCGATTATATTTCATAATACTATTAATCAAGTATTATGTGCATTATGTGTCCTGATAGATAGGTAGCATTTTTTTTTTTTTTTCAAATTAATAAATAAGCTGATATGGCCTCGTTACAGCCTTTTCCACATCTGTAATGACATTATCTAGCCTATCTTTTGTCTTTTTTTATTTTAATCTCTTGTAAAAGAAGTGATGTCATCAGTAGAAACGTAGCTACTATCTTTTAGAACAGATTGTTTTTTTTTGTTTGTTTGTTTTGATTGGAGAGAGAAAAAATTATTCCTCCCTTGTAGCGTTGTTTGTACTTCTCTTTAGTATTAACCTAACCTCCTTTCATCGTTGGTCAATTTTGCGACATTGACATTCTACCTAAACAGTTTCAATTATTCATCGACCGTCTCTGTTCTCAGTCTAAAAAGATGGTCACATAACCAGGGCTAGTCCCGTTTCTTTTCGACAGCAAGCATGAAGTTCTGATAAAAGTTCATCTGATTAAAACTCATACTGGCAGCAATAGGCCTGTATTCGAGTGAACAATCCAGTGGTGGCGTAATATTAAGCACGACTCATTACATGATATCGGGGTTTTCTCGACAAAGTTTGATTTGTGACAAAGGAAATATTTGAGTGAAAATATTGAAAGATCAGACAGTCAAAACTTTGAGATAGCTAGACAGAGAAAGCTCACAGTTAGCCTAAACTTCATCTCTTTAAAAGTAGGGAGAACTAAACCAAATCTACTGTTAAAATGCAGGCCTACGAAATAATTAATTTAATATAAGCAGATTTAATTGTATCAGCCATTTGCGATCACTGGTAGCCTACATATGGTCTACAATAAATACAAGTATTGGAAAAAAAAGGTCTTATTTTTCTATAATTTATGTATGATTAGTATATTATCATTTATATATTTTTTTTTAATTAACGGAGGTTAATTGTTTCCTAGCTTTGATTTGGTCGTTATTAGGACATAGGCTTATGCAAACAGGTTTAATTCTGTGACATTATTTTGAGAAAACTTTAAAAAGGTGAAGAATCACATTTACACTTCTGTAAATGAGAAACTCACGAGGGCGTCTTTGGGCTTGGTTAAGGACAGAAATAGCCTCTAGCCTATTCTAGTCTGTGTCACGGGTAGCCTTATTTAACTAACAACGGAATTCTGAAACAAAATAGGCTACATCCCCATTGTCTTTCAGTTTAATGGAAAATCTTTCATTTAGCCAATTTCTTTGTTTGTTAAACTCTTGTCCTTGAGTCGGTACAGACCAACTTTAGGGACGTAAGCTGTGACGGGAAAAGTGCTGGGCTTTCTTTTTTCTTTTTTAATTAAACCAAAGAATAACAGCTTGAGGTTTAACCACTTGATACAGTTAATTAGGTCTTGGAATATTGCTGCAATGTAGGCATACATACAAAATAGTCTATATTAATTTAAATACTACAGAAAGCATGCAGCATGCATTTGCCACCGCCTAAAATGTTAAGTAAATCAATAAAGCGCAAAAGCCAAATTTACCGGCTCTAAATAAATAGGAAATAAAAAAAAATATTTTCACAAGATTATACACTGTCCTTAGCCCATTGTGGTTAATTTTGGCGATCTGTTAACAGTTAGGCCTACAATTAGTCTGATTTCCATTTTATTTTTATTTATTTTTTATAGCCCAAGTAAAAGTCTTTTTTATGAATAAATATATTTGTTTTAGTTGTGCGTTTGAGTTATATATTTTAAATGCATCATAATTACAACTTTTTTACACTTTCTAATTCTGTATTTACACTTGGAAGATTGCACTTCTATTTTCCACTCCATTTAGTCAATCCCATGAAACAAATTTTACAGATTTTTTTCTTTCTAAACAGAAAGTCAGTATCGAAAAGGAAGAACAAAATGATATTATTTATGAGCAGAGTAGCTACTTATTAAAACATGTTGAGCTGATAAGATAAGGCACACGTCATATAAAATAAAAACGATTTATTAATGTCTTAACACTGAAAAAAGGACTAGTGAGCGATACGGTGTTGTTTATAGACAAGGAAAAAATGCAAACAAGCTCATTGACTTAACATACATGCTACCCGACAATACATTTAAAGTTATATTTCTATGAATGATTAAACCAGTAATATTAACATAGGCTATACTGATATTTTTTCTCCACACGTTGTTTCATTCGTGTGCTTATAGCTTAATATCATAATGGAACGATATTAATTTTTATTCATGAAATCGTCATCATTCGATTTAAGACCATCAAACACATAACTAAACACAAACTCAAAGCGGTTGTATCTGTAAGTCCTGACCTCCAGCTCCCTTTCAGTCCACAAATCAATTTTGTGGAATCATGGAATCAGTAAACAATCAATAATCAATAGTGTCATTAAAGTTTAACCCAATAGGTAAGACAAAAGAAAAAACGCAGTCACTGAGCATGGTCATTTCTGAGAGATCTTCTCGTTTTATTTACCATTTATATATGTTATAATAAATCGCTTTAAATCGTCTTCATATAAGGTCTTAAGAATGATCGAATAAATGACAAGACAAAAGAGCCCGTGCTTTAAAATGGTTAGCCTATTGATGTGTAGGCTAAATAAGATTCGGGTCAACATTTAATCAAGCAAGGAATGGGGTAATACGAAACCGTGGAAAGCATTTATTCTTCACAAATTTATTTAATACTGGAGTAGTTTTCCATGATGCATAGACGCTATGGAGTTGTCAGTAACTTTACAGTTTTTGGAAGAGGAGGGCATTAGGCTATCTATCTCTCGAGTTGTTGCTCAAGATTCCGTGCTGCATTAACACCCGCTAGGCGACTGAGATTCGGCCATTTTGATGAGTCACATCTGTAGTCGGAATAAATAAATAGGTATAGATATAATCGGTATATTTGTCAGAAAATGACACTAGTCTCTGAAATTGGCCTACAATTGGCGTATACCTTGACCAATTCGATTCATGCGCGGAGCTAATGGCATGTTTTTATTGTAGCCATAGATTACGAGTGAAACTGGTACGGTAGATGGTAACCGAAGGAGCTTTAAGGTTTTGCAGAACCCGGTACGGTTAACGCTAAAGTGCTTCGGGTTTCCGCCAGCATGCTGAGCTTCTTTGTTTTCGCTGAAGTGCCTGTATTAGAGCAGCTGACGTCATGGCAGGCAGACTGCGCGTGTGGTTTGCAGCTGAACGCAGTGCCCTAAACGGGGGAGACTACCGTCCAGCGCTACAGAGAAAAACACCAAGCTACCACACGAGCGATCGAGTGCACGCACTCGAATCAACTTGACCTTTTACACTATAAGAACGCCATCAAGGTAAATGCAAACATTTGTGAACGGTTTCTGGAATTTGTAAACAAGAAAAGTGAAAAAAAGAAAGAAAGAAAGAAAGAAAAAACCCGCTGTGTAAACCCAACATTCAAGTCGGGTCAATGAAGTAGCCATAATGGCAATTTTCTAAAAATGGCTTGGCTTAGAACGCCATATTTTGAGACAAGGGTTCAGTGTGACTTCTGTGTAGCCTATACAGGCTACATATTGTATTTGGCAAAATATTGCTGTAAAGGATACATATTTGCCTCTTCTACGGCATGACATTTAGAAACAAATCGGTAAGATATCTGTGCACTGAGAGTAAAATTTCACCACCCAACTTTTCTTCACTGTAACCACTGAGAAAGTGAGTGTGAATAAAAGCAACTGCTTTACCGTGACGTGCAGGCGAGTGTAGATAACTGATTGTTACCTCTTACCAGAATACATTTTAATACCACATTTTAAGTACGGTCTAAAAAACTGAGAAAAAGTTAGGAATGTAAAAATTTATTATTTTCGATTTTTTGCTTTACGTGTTGATAGGCTACATTTATAGCTAAAGGCAGGTCATTGAAGTTAAATGCGTATATTCTGCATAAGTTGCATAATGCTCTGGGAACATGTTGGCCAATAAAACATAAATCTTACTTGGGAACAAAATATAAAAATCAGCGTGAATTGAAAGATAGAGAAAGCATTTAGAGCGTCTTGCCATTTTCCGCTTGCCTTGTGCCATTTTTAAATGCAGCCTAATTCTGACTTATTCAAAATAACCCTTCTGCTTGTTCTGCATTTGGGCATGTAGCACTACATGCGATTTTTGTGAAAATAAAGAGAAATGCTGCTTTTCTAAAAGTTCTTCATTGCTTATAGTCTAAGAATCATTCCGACCAAACTGCGAGGCTTGGCGAGGGATTTTCCTCTTCAGAAGTGGTGATGTTTGACAAAGACATCCGTCAGAGGGGTAGCCTACCCTATTGATGATATACCCCACTACTAATTCCCAGGCTACCCGTAAAGAATGAGATCACGTGATGGAGTGGGGCGGTCGAACTAAGCCATTTTGGGGACTGTGTCAGTTTGCACTGAACCATCAGGCACTGTGTTTTTCAGATCGCCGTGCAGGACAACTGCGCCTCTGGAATTTACCATCTATGACCGGAATCTGTGGATTTATCTGTAAATCAAATCGGAAAGAGTCGGCGAAGAGTGAGCTACGTTAACCTATGTGCAACTGCGCAAGAAGGCCACAATGAACACGGCGGTGAAACGTTAGAGCCATTGACAGCGTCTGCAGCTCATTCCAAGATGGCCGCTTCGGTAGCATTCATTTTTTGCTGATCGACTCTCAAGTTTCATTGTCTACCACAACAAAGCTAAGAAACCATCGCGAAATATACCGGGTATGTACGCTTTAATGTTTTTTTACGCTTTTGTTTTCTTTTCTCTCTTATGAGACAAGAGAGTAACAATGTTTACTCTTGTAGGCTATATGAGTGTTTCTCATACGTACGATTTTCATTTCAGTTTTGTCACATTTCTCATGAAACGCAACCGGTGACATATTTTAACACAGTATACATGTTAATGAGTATGCCATCTTTATAAAACTGGAATATATATGTTCTCTTCATGTGTTGTTTTTAATCTTAAAATTCGGCGCGCGCTGAAGGACAGGCGAGTTGGAGCAGGTGTTAACGGGTGACCACTTTCATCCATTTCTCCACGCTCGAAAATCAAACATTAGATCTCTTATTTTATAGAGTTGAGTAGTCTAGAGATTGTATATTTAGGAAAAATTTACTTTACCGTGTTTTAATATCGTCGATCAATTTTATTAACTTAAATTCATGTGCGTATTTGCGGGTACCTCTTCTAAGCTGAACCACACGAAACCAGAACATTGTTTTGAGGCTGTTAACTTATAGCCTATTTTAAATGGTTTCGAGCTTGTTCATTAATTGTTTATTTGTCACTGAATGTAACTTGGCTTGTGTGTTTTGTATTTAGATTTTAAAAATAACACAAACACTGTCTCGATTCTATGCAACTGCCGTGAGACTGGGTTGGACCAGGACACGTCAGACTGAACCGAACCTTTTTTTCTTTTTGGACAAGGTAGGACAAGAGTCCTAATTCTAAGATTTGATTTAAAAAAAAAAAATTTCGTTAGTTTAATATATACAATATTGTCTTTATTAATCACGCTCAGTCATATGCTAGTTCATAAAAATATTGTTGATAACTCCATCCAAGAAATTAGATAATGTAAATATAGTCTAACATCGGTTGTTAAACTAGTTCTTTTGTTTTCCCATCTGACCTTTTCACCATGCCGTGCCTCACTGATTTAGCCTATTTATTAATCTTATAGGCTATATATTTTCTACACATTTTGCCACATAGCAAATGTTTCATAGTCAAATCATAAAATGCTTGCTTGCAATCATCTTTAAAAAAAATTAAAGGAAAAAGACACATCATATAGTCCCGAATATCAAGATATGACTGTTATCTGCAGTATTGACAGATTTACTGTAACTGCAGTCTTTCCTTGACCTAGACCTCTTCTTTCTTCACAGAAAAGACAACAGTTCCGTTTCCAGAGTGTTAAATGTGCTATCAGATACGAATCATAGTGTAATCTGAATATCATTACTAAACCACATAGATTGGTCTTATGAGTTTTCATCATTGGACAAGCTGGAGAAATGGCTTTCCTTAGGCCAGCCAGTTCCAAACCAAAGCGCACCTGTTTTTTCCGCCTCTGCTGGAAACTTGGCCAGCTTGTTTCTGTAATCACTGATCAACAAATTCACTTAGCCTATGTAAAATAATTCAATCTAACTTCCGACAGTTGTTAGCCTACTTAATAAAGAAGGAAAAGTAGGCTACAGAAATATATATATATTTTTATTAGTGTTTTAAATAGTTTTTTTTTTATCACTGACTGAAATGCAGTGCGTTGTTCTGCACCTTTTTAATGGTAGCCTATTAAGTTCGCTATTGAGTTATTTTATTATATTGTTATAGGCTATGTCTTTTATGTAGGTCTATCAAACGTATTTCTCAGTTACTGAGCAACTAACGTTATTTAAAGGTTGGACTGTGTCAAGAGAGTCTAATTTTATTTGACGGCAATGCGTTGAATTCAGAGCACTTCATTGAGAACGGTGTATAAGTGAACATTAGCAGTTACAGGATATTGATATTTGAAAATTTGACGTTGAACTAACGTTACCCACACATACCGATGTCGCAGTCGAGAGATGGCGGGATCACAGATGCGAGCTCTCGAGCTTCGGTTGACTGTGTTCCTCACTGAAGACGTCAGCAAGGCAGGGAAGAGCACCAATTATTTTCTCTTTCACATTTGGCAGCGAAACGTGCTAAAATTATGGTTGTACGACGTGTTTAACAGGTAATAGTAGCCTACTTACCGCTTCTTAAACAATAGTGTGTGGTGCTCAGGGCGCAGCCTCTTGCGAGCGAACTCGCTTGGACTCGGGGCTTTCTGTATCAAAATGGCAGCCACGTTCAAGTAGCCGCATGCTTTTTAGAGAGAAACACTGTTGTCGAGAGGAAGTGGTGGCGTTTTACCGTTAATTGGTTGAATTTATGGTCATTTGTAATAATTCGGTCCATCTGCGAATCTGAGGAATGCGGTTCTGTTTCGACTGGCACAATGCCAATTACAACCCGTCGTCATAGCAACTGTACATGTGTGCATTTGGCTTTCACTCTCACCTATACGCATCCGCGCAAATAAAATAACCGTTTTAACTTGTGCTTGGACTTTGTCCTGAAACACCAACGAGTTTAACCGAAGGCGTAATGAATTTAGAATAACACTAGTTCATTTGAGGTGTCAGTAGTAGCCTATTAACGGATTACACGTTAAAACAGCCTAACATTAGATGTATTTTGTCTGGCTTTGTCGCATTTTTGTCCGCTTCAAGTAACTGTTAGCCTAAAACGGGACCATCTAACCTTAATAACCCGACTTTATTTTTTCTAAGCGTGACTGTAAATATTAATGAATGTCTTTTTTTTCGTTGTTGTTATCAGGTTTGCGAACTCTCATGACAATGCACAGAACAACGAGAATCAAGATAACGGAGCTAAATCCTCATTTGATGTGCGTTTTATGTGGAGGATACTTCATTGATGCGACCACCATTGTCGAATGTTTGCATTCATGTAAGTCTGTCATAATCTCTATTATTTAATTCTTATTTACCGTTAATTCGTTTCTTTGTTGGGCGTTCAGACTGGGCTCTCTTTTAAGCCGGCTCAAACGGTATTTTGTAATTTGTCGTCTGTTGTTTTCACAGTCTGCAAAATGTGCATTGTGAGGTATCTGGAGACCAGCAAATATTGTCCAATTTGTGATGTCCAAGTTCATAAAACAAAACCTCTCCTCAATATCAGGTAATGGCTGGGCAATACCTAGCCTATTTTAATTAAATAGCCTGTTTTTGATACCATATTTTTGAAATACTTTTAATAAACATCCATGTTGCTTGTTCATCCAGAAAATACATTAAAGCTTTACATTTCTGTACATCAAAGAAGGCTCAGTTTGTATACCCCTCAAAAATGGTTGTACATTTCAGGTCAGATAAGACCCTTCAGGACATTGTTTACAAGCTGGTGCCTGGTCTGTTCAAAAGTAAGTTTTTTTTTTTTTTTTTTTTTAAGTTTTCATTTTAATTATGTTTATTTATTATTTATTTGTTTATTTATTATTTATGTGTTTAAAAATTCTTAAATCAATAGTGATGTATTGTGCCTTTGTTACTCAGATGAGATGAAACGAAGGAGAGATTTTTATGCGGAGCATCCAGTTGATGGTAAAATGTTAAGTTAATAATTGTGATATTTTAATTCATAAGCACTCTTGTTTTTTTTATCTAGAAGTTGTAATTATTTCTCTGTCCTTCAGCTACTAATGGTTCTAATGAGGACAGAGGAGAAGTGGCAGATGAAGACAAGAGAATCATCGCTGATGATGAGATCATCAGTCTGTCCATTGAGTTTTTTGATCAGAACAAGTAGGTTCAGTTCAGTATAAGCTCCTTGTGGAGTGTAATTTTTAATTATCATCACTCAGTGATCACTTTCATGTTGCTTATGAAATTAATAATGAAATAATCATTAGTAAAAGGCATGTAAATGTAGCAGGCTACCTCAGATGTGACATTTATAGTTTTGTAGTTAGACATTGCATTTATTATTTTCTCTTAAAATGATCAGGATTGACAGTAAAGATGGAGAAGAAAAAGAAACCACAAAAGAGGTAATTCATTTCTGAATAAATTTAATATTTTAGAACTTGTCTCATGAAGTCAGTTTTAAAGGGTTATATAGTGCACTACTTACTGAATTTTTGTAATTATCAAATTTTTCTAGGTGAATGTAAAGCGGTACTTACAATGCCCTGCAGCTATGACGGTAATGCTTCTCAGAAAATTTCTCCGAAGTAAAATGGATATACCATGTACCTTTCAGGTAATCTCCTCTCTAAACTTGTTTGTCTTACTTGTGGCCATGTTTTTGATGTAAAAGCGCACATTTTGCACTTTTGAAGAATTTGTCAATATAAGATAAGTTTTAGTTGAGATTCTATTTTTCTTTCAGATTGAAGTTATGTATGAAGATGAGCCTTTGAAAGATTATTATACTCTTATGGATATTGCTTATATCTACACATGGAGAAGGGTAGGAGTATTAAATCTGATATATTTAACACATGAAACTGTGCTTTTATATTTTAGTCCAATTGCAAAGATAATAACATGTTGATATTTTCCAGAACGGGCCCTTGCCATTGAAGTACAGAGTTCGGCCTGGGTGCAAAAAAATGAAGTTGAGCAGTCCAAGGGATGATATGACTGGTGGCAGAAGGCCTGATATAGAAAGCGATTCCAGCAGTGACAAACCAAACAGCCCGACTGCTGCTGCCGCCCCATCCACATCCTCCTCTCTGCCCAGCCCAAGCACTCCTGTTCAGTCTTCACATCCCAGCTTCCCCCATATCTCCACCGTTAACGGAGTCTCTGCCAAAGTGGGCCACAATGGCCAAAGTCCTTTCAGCAGCAAAGTCTGCAAAACTTCTCATAATGGCTCCAACTCTCTTGGGTGACTTGCTTATGGATGCCAAAGCCATCAACCCCTTGCAAACAGAGCTGTGATGTAGATGCTTTCTTTATAAACCACCGCTTCAATTTTTTATATCATTTTTAAATATATTTGTTTTGTCACCACGTGTGAAAACTTTGTAACAGCATTGTTTGTGTTATATTTTGTATTAATTACTATGGCATAACTAATATTGTGAAGATTACTGGAGGGAAACTCAACAAGGAGACTGTATCTAGATGTTTTTATAAACTCTGTCTTGTTTATTTTAGATTAGAACATCAATGTATATAAATCATTTCCTTGTCCATGAAGTCTTCAATAAAACACATGGAGGCACGCGCAATGTTTTGATTATCCAGATTGTATTGATTTTATTCGGGTGAAATGTGTAACACCAAACTAAATTTGCAAAGGGCAGAAATTCAGCGTCAGTATATTGTCTTGGATAAACCCAGAAAGTGTAATTTAAAAAAAATCTGCTACGTAGGCCTACACGCTGGCCAAGTTGAGAAGTAATCTTTTTTTTTTTTCTCGATTTGTTATCACGCGAGGATAGATAGAAGACTCCGTATACGTATAGCCTAAAGTTCAGATGTTTTTTCTTGCTTCAAATTAATGTTCAGCGGTTATTTGTTAAAGCCAATGTATCATTTACTGTTGTACAATATGAAACATTTGTCTAAATAAACATTTTACTTTTTTTTTATTACTAAATACATTGTGTGGCCTTGATAAAACAAAACCACCAAACGTTGTTTACAATAGGCCTATTCTGCGACAAGAACCTACTTTGACCTTTGATAAATTCGGTTCTTATTTCAAAGGAGCTGCTTGATACCTTAACCTACTTTATTTTATTTTAGCTGTACATATATAAATAATCTAAAATCAATTTTAATGGTCCAAACTGCGACAAACCACAAACATACAAGTTTATAGAAGACTAGTCCCGTTAAAGACTAAACTAAATGTATAAATAAATAGCCGACTAAGAATGGTTAGCAACGGCTATCTTTTGCTATACGTTTGCTTTGACTGCATAAAGTTAAAGATTTGATAAAGGTCTAGCTATGTCCAGCCGCAACAATTGTAGGCTAATAGTTGCTAATAAGTGGTTTCTTAAAGAGTTTGTTGCTCTTGTCTTTCTTGTCCGTGTCAGATCGCTCTCGCTGACCTCATTTACACAAATGTCAAAACACCGCAAGACCACGCTGAAAATGTACAAATATTAAGAAATCTAGTAGCCTAGTGCAGAAATAAATTCTTAGGCCCACCGTCTCGTTAATCGCAATAATTTGAGCAAAATCAATAGGCCCAACCAATGATCTCTGAATAAACAGTGTTTAATAGAACTGAATTAATAGACTGCTATCTATTAATTATCTATTGTCCGAAGCGCATGCTTGAATAATCACGTAAATTAGGTGCCCTGTTAGAATTAGCGGCAGTAGCTAATTGGCCGGTGTTGAAAAGGCTATATCGAAATGTATTTAAAACCTTCCGTTTTAAATGTTAAGAATTATATTTGTATAAAAAGAAATAAACAAAAAGTTCAGTAAAATACTATAGCTATTAGTTAAGTAAAATACATTAGCTTTTTAAAAATGACTTAAAGACATAAATTGACGCCGAAGCGATTTTTTTCATTGCTAATTCATCCAGATTTCTGTGGATAATGTCTGTGGCAATGCAAAGCCGAGGTGAAGTGTCTCAGTTTAAATATGGACCGATTTATTCTGGAGTAGTTGAGCTCAAGTGGTTCCTTTTGGGGTTTGCCTTGTCAATTAAAGACAATACTGATTTTGAAAAAATAGCTAAAAGAAAAATGGTTTTAACCTAAATAGAAGTACCATATGGAAACACAAATGTATCGCAAACATGTATGAAGAATAATCTTTAGGCGGAGCAGTTCAAAGGCTCTTCTTGATTAATTAATGGCACTCAAAGTCAAGATATAGAAATTATTGCGCAAAAAAGCTTTCATATTAATACAACAAGGTTAATCAAAAATTACCACGCCTAAAATATGAGCCTCACATAAACTATTTGTGGATTCTGGCCTATGTTGATTGTCATTTCACGGCAGCACGACGCGCCCTCTTCTGGTTGTAAGCATGTAACGCACCTCTACAATATACACTGTAAATTACAGGTTAGGTTAAGATATGGATAGTAATATTAGGCCTTATAGTTTAAACAAAATGTAACAACATGCTATGATCATCACTATATTTACAAATGGTTGCCTTTGAGAGTCTTCATTATATTTTGAAACTCAAATAAAATCTGTTCCAATTATATATATATAAAAACCAGCTAAATTTAAATTTGATAAACCATTATTTTGTCTATCCATTGGTTTAATGATGAACACATCCAAATGTAAACCTTTTAGGGGAAGCACTTTATATTTTTTAATGATCTGTCATTTGAAAGTAAGATTTTGCCATAATACATAAATATTACAACCATTAATCAAGCGGAGCAATGCATCATTTTATTGAGCAATGCTTATGGGACAGAGTGCTTTTAAATATTTTAGGCCTACAGCACATACACACAAGAGCTGCACACTTTCATGACGTAGATAACAGTTATGACAAGTAGACTGACAACCGATAATATCTTCCTTTGACAGCATATTTAAAAGGGCTCACATTTCCTTCAACGCTTTTTTCTCTTCCTCAAACATTAACGTATATAAACTCACACTGTACCATCAACATGGAAGCATGTTTTTACAAATTGCAACACACGAGATCATAACTCTATACAATTTGAGACAAAGTGAAGTCATTTTCCCCCAGAAGCTCACAGAAGTGGCTTCTTTTAGATTCACGTGTGCTGTACAGACATCAAATTCAAAGTCAGGAGTGTGTGTTCATGAAGCCTCTCGTCTCTTCCACTGGAAACTGTCCTAAAACAAGAACTGACACTGCTTATTATCTAATTAGTTATTGATAGGATAGAAATCGAAATACAGCAACACATCAAGCCTCAGAAAACATTAACAAAAAACAACTTCAATTATAACAACAATGTAGGAATCAAATGAGTAATTTAAGCAAATTAATCAGGTTAATAATTTCAGGAAAATCTTTAAGTTTTTTGTACCGTTAGGACTGCAACATTGACATAATATTGCAAACACATAATACACTTGCATATTTACACATCTACACAGGAACAGCAAAACCACCTTAGGATTCGTTCTATTCACCTTTCCCTTTTTAGAAAATAAAATTTTTCAAACGTCTCTTTTTAAAAAATGATTCAAATACAAAATTAAATAATTCCGAGTAAAAAAGGCACACCCTCGCACAGTGTATATATGTCCAACACATACAGTAGAATATTTAAGGATTACTTTGCAAACGATATTTCAGAAGAAGACATATCACAATATCTATATATTTGTATAATACTTAAAGGTCTCTGGGATCACACAAAGTTTCGACAATGATGAGAGAGAGAGAGATATAGCAACAGTAAGAGGCAGCATTCTCTCGCTCTTTACAGTGCAGCTGAAACACTATACACAGATTCAAGCATCTATATAGCGCCGGCACAACTGCATTCTCAAGAGAGCGGCCCCCTGTAAACTTGCTAAATATTACTGTAAAAAAAGGGAGGTACAAAATATGCTTCATTTTCATATGATGTTCTCTAATCAAGAGCTAAACAACATAAAACAGGCAATGTTTTGTTCCTTCACTAGGGATACAAAAGTGGCAACGCACATGTAACCCATTAGGTGCTAAACACATTCTACGAATCACTACTATTGCATGACCCTCCGCGAGTCAGTGGTAAAACTGGAATCATTTGCATAAACGTTTTGGTGCATTACATCATGTGCAAAACCAGTTGCGTTATACTAAACGTTACTATCGGAGCCAATTGCAAATATTGAGCTCCTGTGCAAGACTTTACAATGCACAACAGGCAGATCATCTAAATCCAATTTGCTGATTGGATCTTAACTATAAATGCAGTAATTGTTCCTGAAGTTGCATTCTTTTCCAATGTTACAAACGCTTTGTAAACAGATTTGCCTGCAGCTAGTGCAATAAACACTTTCAAACAATTATGTTCCAATTTATTTTTATTCTGACTCTGGTCATATTTGTTCAGGGCTAAATTTATTTTATATATTGGAATATATTTTAGTTATTTAAAACTGGACTTTTTTATTAAAGGAATAGTTCACTTAAAAATAAAAAAATTACATTTGATGAAAATGTACTCTGTCTCAGGCCATGCAAGTAGATGAGTTTGTTTCCTCATCAAAACAGATTTGGAGAAATTTAGCATTGCATCACTTGATCTCCAACGGATCCTCTGCAGTGAATGGGTGCCGTGTCCAAACACGGTAAAAACATCACAATAATCTGCACAAAAGTTCAAAATGCATTGATGAATTTGTTTATTACAAACGTGCACCTTTTTGCTTCACAAGACATTAATCGATCAGCTGTGGATTACTTGTGGAGTATTATGATGTTTTTATCAGCTCTCATTCTGACGGCACCCATTCACTGCAGAGGATCCATTGGTGAGCAACTGATGTAATGCTACATTTCTCCAAATCTGTTCAGATGAAGAAACACACTCAATTACATCTTGGAATGTCTGAGGGTGAGTACATTTTCGGCAAAGTCAAATTTTGGGGTGAACTATTCCTTTGAGAACAATGAATTTTTCTCCGCAAAGAACATGAGGACAATAAATATATAAGCAGCTTTGAGAATTCCAGTATGATAATCATACCACGTAGCTGGGCACAAACAACATCACTCGGTTTCTCAATCAACAATATCTAACACAAAGGTACGGAACGCTATATATGCATGACTATATCACATGTATGCCTTATCAACCACATGGAGCCATAAACCTACCGAAAAATCCAACAGAGGAGAAAAAGTAAACAAATTGTAAACCAAAAAAAAAAAAGATCTTTACAGATCTCAGACGTGATCCTGTGACAAGTGGGAGAGAGACACTGGATCTGTTACCCACTGCAAAACCTCTCTCAGGATATGAGCTCATATGTGACCACCTGTTACTCCGCCTCACTCCAGCCTCGGGCAGCAGTTAGGACAGAATGGTGGTGATGAAATCATAAAACCGCTTTGAGTATTGCTCGGGGTTGACCGTTGAGATCTCAGCCCCTGCCTGGAGAAAGAAAGAGCAAAACAAATGTGTAGATGTTGAGTAAACGGAGGACTAATTTAATACTAGCACTGTGTTTATGACATATTGGACTCTCACCCCATGTTTGACTGTCTTAGCTGCGTGGGCTGCTTTCTTCTTGGCATCATATGGAGTGAGAATGTCAATCACCGCCATGAAGTAGATTTCTTTTTTGGGAGCATCTGAAAGGTAGAATGCACTACTGTTTTTAAGCAAGATACAACTGTAATAAAGTGAGACAGAACTGTTGCATGCTTTTTGGCCCAGTGCTGCACTGCCACTGAATATTTGACTTCAATTTCATCTACTGACCTTGTGCATCAATTTATATGCCTTGCAAACTGAAATGCATTGTTTTCTGTAATGCATTCAACATTGTTGTTGAAAATACTGCTGATTTGTCACCAATCTAGCTGGATAACATGGATAAAGTTTTAAAAATGTGCAAAAATTACTTCTGACAGTCTTGAAAGCATTAGTGATGTGTCAAAAACTACAAATCAGTCAGTAATGTTATGCATCATTTTCCAGTAGAAGTGTGTTTATTAATTTATGAGTTGCTTTACAGCTGTGTAATTTTTTGTTTTAGCTGGTTGCATATTTTATTTGTCTATTTGTTATTAATAATGAAAAAAGCAGGAAAATGTAACATTTAATGATTGAATATTTCTAGTAAGTATAAAAAAGCATTTATAAAATGTTGGAGTTGCATTACAGCTGTATAATTTCAAGATTGTTTTAAATTTTTGTTAAATGTTTGTAAAGAAAAAAAAAGAAAATGTAACATTTAATGAATAAATATTTCCAGTAAACATCTACAAAATGTTGAAGTTGCAATACAGCTGTATACTTTCAAGATTGTTTATTTTTTTGTTTTTGTAAAGAAAAATGACAATGTAACATTTAACGAATAAATATTTATAAAAAGCATTTATGAATTTATGGAGCTGCATTACAACTGTATAATTTCCAGCTTGCTGCAAAAGTAAACACAAAAAAGACGAAGAAATATGGTAACACTTTACAATAAGGTTTCATTTGTTAACTATATTTAATGCATTAACTAACCATGAGCAATACACTGTTACAGTTTTTATTCATCTTTGTTAACGTTAGTTAATACAAATACAACTGTTTATTGTTAGTCCATGTAATCTCAGGTCCATTAAATAACATTAATAGATACAACTTTTGAATTTAATAACGTGTTAGTAAACGTCGGAATGAACATTAAGATTATTAAATGCTTTATAAGTATTTTTCATTGTTAGTTTATGTTAACTACTGTAGTTAACTAATGGTAACAAATGGAACCTTATTGTAAAGTGTTACAGAAAATACAACATTTAATGAATAAATATTTCTAGTAAATATATATAAAAAAATTGTGTGTTAGGGCAAGAAAAAAACGGAACTATTGGCCTGACTGGGTAAAAAAAATAATGTTAAATTAAACAATAACTAATAAAAAATAATAATACATTTCTGAGCACTGAAAGTGCAATATTACACACTATAATGTAAATATGGCTTAATGTGAAATATTTACAGAGCAATGGTGTCCCTCTATACTGTTCATTGTAACATTTTTTTTCCTCCCCAATGTATAATGATTTTTCAAAACTGTAATTACAAATATAATTCAGTGAGTTACTTGTTCAGTATTATTTGTGCAACAGACATGACACCTCAAAGAAAGGTGTACTATTAGTTTTCTAAGTAATCTGACTAACAATTTTGGTCCGGTGGACGATAAAACAGGCAAAAAATTAATTGAAAATGGCTCTCAAGCTATATCTAGGGACAAGAAAATGGTAAGAGATTTAGTGGGCCAGTAAGCAACAACCTAACAGCCTACAACCTTCTAGCAACACCCTAGCAACTCTGGTTAACTTAATTCTAGCTGGAAAACGACTCACTTTCATGGCTCTTGATGGCATATACGTCAATGGCGGGATCAAACTCTCCCGGGCCCAGAGGTCTATTGCTGTCTAGTGTGTTACTGGGGCTGTCTGGTGGGGAGCCGGTGGCCCCTCCGTCGCTCTCCGTCCCCTCCTCTTCTCCAGCGTCGTTGTCTTCACTCTCCTCCTCAGGCTGTTCCTGCTCCCCTCGCTCCACATCATGGATCCCCACCAGCAGACTGTAGTCCATCAGCTTCAGCTGGGCCAGGAACTGGAAACACATTTTCCAGGGGATTAAGCATGAAGCATTCATTGTCTTTTTAAATTGACAGAGGGGTGATTAGGACCAATGAGTGTTTAGATAAGAGCTTAATGAGCCAATTACAAATGAACAGGACGAAAGCAGTAAAGAACATGATGGATAATGCACACAGACCTCTACGTCATTCTTCAGTTTCTCCAGGAACATTTTCTTGTTCTCCTCATCTATGTAGATTTTCTGGCCGTCATTGATGAAGTCATTGTCTTTGTAAGTTGGAAGCTCCTTGGTCTGTTATTCACATTGGGAAATAGTGTTAAAAGTTCATCAGGAGCAACATGTGTAAATTTAAACTTTCAGTTTACTCAGCAATGAAACAGAATGTCATTGACATATACAAGTCCAGAGTTTTTGGATTTGTCAATAGACTCAAAAATGATCAATTAATTAATATAGAAATATTTTTACATATGGAACAAAATGAAAGGTGATGTGGTCATTTCTGTGCCAATGGCAGCACCAAATGAAATTGCAAAAGTTTGTTTCAGCAGCAATAAATAAATAAATACAAATACATTATAGTTGTATTTGGTGCTGCTAGTATCAAAGAATTAACACACTTCACATTTACTTCCTCACTGACTACAAAATTCAAACATTTAATGATGTATTTCTTGTTTTGTGTCAACTTTCTGTTATATCACACTAAAATTCACCATCTAAAAAAATAGTCTATGGGGGTGAAAAAAGTTTTGATCTGGAACTCTTTTGATCTGCTCTCACAACAAATGAACATCTGAGAATTCACTGAGTGAACTTAAAAATAGCAGATCACAGAAGCAGTGGAGCGTAATATAAAGCAGACTGCCTCCTGTGGACACTCAGAGCAACAGGGTGTGATTTAGATTTCACGATTAGAGCCAACAGACAATTACAGCATTCAAATAATTACAATGATTAAACCAAGGGTTATTTCCTAAATGCCTACTTCCACAAACATCAGCGATTCCAAACCAAAGCCTACAGCTAGTGTCAAGATTAAAGGGATAGTTCACCCAAAAATGGGAAAATGTGGTCGTCATTTGCTCTCACGTTGTTCCATATGAAGGTATAGTATAACCCACTATGGCTCAGCAGAACACTTAAATGCTGACACACTAGTATTCCAGTTCTTTTCACAAATTCCAGCAGAGATTGTCGAAGAAGAAGTCACCGCTTTATTTCTGGAACAGGAAGACAACTTAAAGCACCAGCCCTGGGCTTGGGTTTACAGTCCCTTGTGGGATCCAGAGGGAACGGTGATTTCCTGAGGCAAAATGCGGGGTAAAGCATGTTGAAGAAGAACACAGAGCAATATGGGACAGCTCTTTGCTGTCGTGTCCTTACGTGTCTTATGGCGCAGTAAAAGCGTGTGGCAATCCGGATGGTTTGTAGCTTTTGGCTCATGCGTGATTTGGACGGAGCCTCCTCAGGTGGACGTGGCTGCAGGGAAAAGGAGCGTCAGATGCAAGCAGCTTCACCCACAAATCAGTGTGTGGAGGTGAGAGACAAGAGCTTTCTAGATAACTTTGAGGACTTGTTTTCTTAGTCATTTTTAACTTCATTTCATAAAGCAAAGGTGTAAAGCCTTCAGGAGAAAATGGAAGAATTAAAAAGATGGAAATATCCCACATAAATGCATCAAATGAAAACACACCAAAAGTACAGAGCAATATAAAGTTGACTGATAACATGTACAGTAAACAAGTGAAGACACAAAATATCATGGGAGAATGTTAATGGGATAGTTCACTCAATCAAAATTCTGTCATCATTTACTCACCATCAAGTTCCAAACCTTTAGGAGCTTCTTTCTTCTGCTGAACACAAAAGGAGATATTTTGAAGTATGTTGGTAACCAAACAGCTGTTGATCCCCATTGACTTCCATGGTATGGAAAAAAATACTATGGAAGTCAGTGGATACCAGAAACGGCGTGGTTACCCACATTCTCCAAAATAACTTCTTTTGTGTTTAGCAGAAGAAAGAAATTCATACAGGTTTGGAACAACTTGAACTTGACAGATTTTCATTTTGGGAGAACTATGCCTTTAAGGAAATCACAGTTGAGAAGCAAAGGAAATATTTCATCAAATACAGTGAATGACAACAAATCTAGTCTGTATATGACACATAATTACAAATATACATCAGTTAATATTTGCCATCTTTGAGAGTATCATATACAGCATTAGAATGTAGATATAAAATCTCAATGGAGGAGAAAGTAATCAAAGAAACAATTTAACATGCCAGAAAGACTAACATGCATGTAGAAAAATATATATATATATACACATGCAAATCATTCACATGCCCTTCATATGTACACAGCAATGAAAAAACACAAGATCAGGTTTGCCTTATGTGAGAGAATCCTGTACACAAGTATAAACTGCAACTCATTAGCCTTTTATTAATGTACAGAAGGTTTTTATATAGTTACTACAGTAAATCAATGTAAAAACGTGTAATCCAACAAGTCAAATGCTTCCTGAAGACAAGTACTCAATCTCTGATCTATTATTTACAGTGGTTTCTGTTACCATCTCTTTACATTCAGAGATCAGTGCACTTAAATTACAGTGTAAAACAATAGGGTATCACAATATACAGAGACACTACGGTTCTTAGGTTTCAATTAATCCAATTATTTTCATTCTTCTCAGGACCATTACTTAAATCAATTAAATAATACCCCTAGACTACAAAGTGCAGTTTCCCACAATCTGAAGCAAATTAAATCAAGCAAACACTGAACAGAAAAGGTGCACAGAGAGTATTTCTTCCAAGGAATGGAGTAGAAAATGGGATCTTTCACACAGGAGAATTTTATTTTGGGAGTTTATTAATACACAACACACATGGAAAGGAAAATGATGTTATAGTTGTGGTTATAATGTTTTTTTCTTACACATAATTTCCAAACTCAGACATGCAATACATTCAACATGCAAATGTGAGTTCATTTTCTAATGTAATAATACACTGGAAATAATGAAAACATTTTTAGCACAGAAGTTCACCCCCTTTTCAAAAATTCTATTCCTTCTACATATCATTTTAAGAAATGAGGGAGAGTTTACCTTTTCTTTGTCGCTAGCCTCTCTTGCCACTGTGGATCCCTAAAAAAGTACATAAAGTCGTCATTAAAAAAAACATTTATTGACTTTTTTTATTCTATGGAACAATCTTTTCTGAAGTTATTTAACTTGCTTCAAAAGACACATTTCAAACAATTCAAGGTTTGTTCATGAATCAGACATCACTACTTTCCTCATGAACGTACCAGGGAAAACTAGGGTGGATGTCATGATTTTCTGTGAATAATGACTTAAAATTTTGTATGCCTCAAAAGCCTTGAAATAGCATACACTTTCATGATGCCCCCATCCATTCATTTTCATTATATTAAAGACAAGACAGGCTCTTCAAACTCGAATTTCTCACCTTCAGGTCATATTTTTTATAAACAGGCAGACGGTGACTGAAGACATTGCGAGTGACGATCATGTAGGTCTCATCTCCATCCACTGTGAGGCGATACATACCCAGAAACTGAGGGAGCAGCGTGTTTCCATGGCACTCGACTATATACTACAGTGGGCCAATACAAAAAAAAGATTCACTTCACAGCTTGTGATACTCATCGTAGGATCATTTTAACAAAGAAATAGATGCTCCCTCTACCTGGTGGTATTTTTTCAAAATGTTGTGCATCTCGGCCACGTCCTCGCTGGTGATGATCTTGATGACATACCTCTTGTTGTGCGATGTGTGGAAACGAGCTCCACTACGGCCCTGAGCGTCACTGGGAATTGGGGCCCTGCGTGTCAGAGAGTTCTGCCACGGGAGGAAAGAACAGTGAAGGATTTCACACTGCCAGGCTTGCACTAAACAGCTCCAATAAAACGGTGAAAAGCTACTGGCACTTCTCCTAGACTGCAGTCTGCAGTCAGCCTGGAATGCCAGACTGTACTGTCTGGCTACTTCTTTTATTGAACCTCATCACAATCTGAAACGCGTTGGCAGATTTTGCTCATTTGGATGGCAAAACATCCTCTTCTATGGCAATGGGGAAAATGAGAAAGAACGTGTGGCAGTTACT
The DNA here is from genome assembly GCF_001515625.1 of Sinocyclocheilus rhinocerous. NCBI lineage: Eukaryota > Metazoa > Chordata > Actinopteri > Cypriniformes > Cyprinidae > Sinocyclocheilus > Sinocyclocheilus rhinocerous. The sequence goes on along the minus strand of NW_015658519.1, from coordinate 1,635,158 downwards.
GCCCTGTGCAGAAAGACAGGAGTCAGTGGGTTTGCATTAAAATGGCATTATTCAACCTGCAAAAGCACAGCTGCGTTACTGCCTGTGCTTTGGATGCCATCTTTAGTATAGCTGCCAAAAATGCAAGGTCTCTGCGGTTCACTGCAATAGACACACTCTGTGTTGCAGTTGTACTGAGTGGGATTCGCTTTCACGATGTTAAAAGCTGTTCCAAATTTCTGACAAAAAATTATTTAGTAAATCAGTGGTTCTCAATTGGTTTTGCTTTAGGATTCCAGATTTGAATACCAAGAATTGATCAAAATGTCAAGATTATCAACAAATCGATCAGAGAAATCTAAAATAATAATCTATTAATAATACAATGAACTGCACAGGCCGAACAATATGCAAAATTATTTTATTTATTTTTTACCTTGCCAACATTTTTCTCATGACTATTAGAAGCCTATTCTACCTGTGCACAATTTCTGGGTTAGCTGCATTAGCATTGTTTTTTTTTCCCCCACTGCTTTCCCTATCTCAGAACAGGCCACATAAGCCAATATTTTTTGGTTATGATGACCCACCAGTTGAGAACCACTCTTGTTGATATTCATATCGGTTGTGTTTGTTGATTTGAAGATTCTGGTTTTACTGAAGTCACCTGGAGACATTCAAACACAAATGCATCAAAAAACTGCACTTTCACTTCAATGAAATTTAAATGCTGATTTCTACAATCCCAGTGCTGGGTCAACAGTAGTGTAAGTGTAGTATTGAAGTATTCTGGGAGATGGGCCAAATTCAATACAGTATTTTCAGCATATGGCATTTAACTTTATCTGAGCCTGAAAGATCTGATGATGGCTGTAGAAACTAAAACCTGATATTATTGCAGTTTACTTATAAAACTTCTACATATGAACTGAGAAACAAAAATGCTTCATTTCATGAGTAATCAACATTGATTCACAGGTGAATGGATCAAGGTTGAATAAAGGTTCAAGTTTCAATTTTACAAATTAAATCAACATTGATTTTAAAATGTAGTTTCAACATCTTACTTTTCATATAGATTTTCAACGTGTTGTCTTCAACTAAATTTCAATGTTAATTTATACATATTTTGTTAACCTTTTTACAACCATTTAGAATGAAATGTGGTTTCAAGTATTTTCAACACTGAATCAACAACAACTGACAGATTCCAGCTGTGAATGTTACTTTCAGACTTTAAACTTCACATGCACAGGCTCTTAACAGCTTGTGCGGCACATCTCAGGGTGAAGGATGAGGCAGGAAAAAATGATATTGGACATGACAAACTTGCAGTCGATGTGTGAACAGACTGAAAAAATGGGTCCAGACTGCTGCTCATTTCACATTTGAAGAATGAAGAAAAGAAAAATTTAAATGTAACCGCTCTGGGGACAAAAAACTAACATTGTGAAAAAAGAAATAAACATAAAATAAGATAAATAAAAAAATGACCCTAATATATGATACAACCCTTATACCATAGTCTGTCAGAATATTCGATTATGATTGGCTGGCAGGTGTGCATTAAAACGGTTTAATGTACAGGTAGTTCCAAGTAGGGCTGCGCGATATATCGTTTTAGCATCGATATCGCGATGTGAGCACCTGCGATAGTCACATTGCAGGATGTGCAATGTTTAGTATACTGATCGTTATATAGCGACCTTTGCAAATCATTTGAACTTTGCGTCAGTACATCATAAATAGAACGAGGAATCAGTTTACTGTCGGGGATTTTTATTTTACATTTGATTATTCAATTTCTGTAGGACCTGAATACTGTTAGACTTACCTGAAAAATATAAAGCACTGTTTATTTCATTTGTATCTTTGTTCTATTATATTTATCTATGCTTGCAATTTGTTTATTTCCTATGCTGTTTTACTCACCTACGAAATCACTCCAATCATTGATTATTTTTTTCCAAAAAGAGTTATTCAAGTCATCTGGTGATTTTCTTTTCACCATATCGCAATATATATCGCAGAAAAACAAAATATCGCAATGTGAGTTTTTTTCCAATATCATGCAGCCCTAGTTCCAAGTCAGTTTAATCATGTTCTATATTAATAGGCTGCTTTCATTTGACACACACACACATCGGACATCGTACTGCGCACACACTGAAACATTCAGGAGCGACTTGTGGACTTGTGGTCAGCCCTGCCCATGACTTTTATTAATAAAATAGCTTCGATACTGTATCGCTACATTATATTTCTCAGCAACAAGGAGGTAAAAGCACTGTTTTTGAAGTAACTAAACACAAGTAAAGTAACTCAAGTAACTAAAGCTTAATTGTTTGTAGAGTGAGACTTGCAAACGCAGGTAATTCACACACGCTTCACATAACTTCAATCCCCCTCTCTCTCTAGATAATGAATTCAAATAATAAATTAATTCAAATAAATGTGATCTTACAGCACTATTTCATCTCTGTGTCTGATTCAAAGCAGGCAGAATGCTAGATCTAACAAGCTGTAACTGATGAAAATAACCTTCTGATCAAATATTTTCCTGCAAACATCATATCCAGCTTTAACTTGTCAATGCTGGCAAATGGCCAAACGAGGCGAAGCATTATTTTCTAATAATTTAACAGACCAGAGTCACTTATTCCGCTTATACTACAGTTACACCTCAAATATTGTTGATATGTTTTATTTCAAGATATTCGTTCATCCTTAAAACGCTCATGTGTATTTAACATCTTACGCATTTCAACCGAAGCCTCTGTTGCTAATTCCAAAATGTCATTTTAGACCAGAGTAACAGTGGCTTGAGCCGTTGATAGCAGACAATTGCAGTTAATAATGAAGTAATTATAGAGAGAGAGAGAGAAAGAGAGAGACAGATTAAGAGTATGTAAATTACTTGAGTCTGTTCGTCTCTCAACAGTGTTCAGCAGCAACGTCTCTAATAATAGCGAAACTGTAAGTGAATCTGTTTCAAGAACAGCGCCGTTTTTACCTCGCTTGTGAAAAATGTCATGTAGTTTTAAGTTGCTAAACTATTTTACTGATAAAGAGCACTGATACAGAGCGGCACTGACAACATGTTTCTGTGTGCGCGAGTGTGTGTCCGTACTGTATGTGAGTGCATAGATATGTGTGTGTATGTTTGAGTAGGAGAAAGAGAGTATGTGCTTTCCCTACATGGTAAAATGTAACTTTATGTATACTAGATTTTCTTGCTTGGTCAGTGTCGTTGTGGGTTTTGGTTCTTTTGCTGTTGTAGGCTGTAAGGCCCTTTGAAATAACTGGAATCATTTGGTGAAATGATATGGACATGTAATGTGGTCAACACCTGCCTGGAACTAATTTAGGCATGTGTTTCCCTGAAAATAATTGCACACCTTAGAACTTTCATCAGCCAATCAGATTCAAGCATTCAACAGCCCCGTAGTATAAACTATTGTAACGCACGGCATAGAGGCAAAGGACCATCTGACATGCAGTGGAGGGTGGTTGCCTCCATGGAAGCACTTGACCACTTATTTAAACACTTATGTACCTGATATTCCTGATCATCAATGGAGAACCGCTCCCTCAGATTGCGGAAGACTAGAGGACAGTACTCCTTAAACTTGAAATGGCTTGGCATGTTCTCTCTTTGGAAGTAAAAAAAGGTACAAAAGCTGATAACTAACAAAAGCAAAGCAATGAACATATACATAGCAAAATTATCACATAAAGTTAAGGTCTTTCTTACTTGTTGAAGAGGTGGTTGTCCACCTTGATCTTTGAGTTGGCTTTGAAGTCATCAGGCATCAGCATAACAGGAATCTGGATGTGACTGAGTTCATTTATCTGGAAGAAAATAACGGAGAAAATTATTCAATAATGCCAGATTACAAAATAATTTGAACAGCTGAGGCATATCTAAAATAGCTTTTTATCTGTTGTACAGGAGACTTCTGGACCTGCTCCAAATGAATAAATCAGAGCGTTTTCTTATTTACCGAGAACTATCTGCAGTACAGGGGCCATTCCTCAAAATGTGCTGCACTGATGGAACGCTGCCAAGAAACAACTTCCTTTCACTAACAACAGCAGCAGTGAAAAACAGAGCCGTCTGCGCCAACAGAGTAAGCATTACTTATTGGCCGGACTGTCCACTTCCTTCTTTATCGTTTTAAATAATTCAGTACACGACAAGTGGTCTTTCATGGGCAATAGCACATGCATGACTACACTTAAACTCAAGTCAGTTGATTGACTGAGAAAGGTGCCTACTTATCTAAGGATAACCAGATTTTGGTGTACACGTCCGTTTGTCCTACTACATGGTGGAATCCAACCTGGCTATTTGACACTCCTTTTCCATCACATGAACACACCACACACACACACATACACACACACAAACAAACAATGACGTGTTGTGTGTTTGCAGAGAGTTATTTTTGTGCATCTTCCTGTGCCTCCATCTGTCCCTGCTGCATCAGGGGTTGTCCTCTTGTCGATTAAGAAGCATTTCAGTAAAGAAGGTTATGCTTTGTGATTTAAAACGAAGCCAAACAGTAGTCTACAAAGATTTAAAAAAGAAAGCAACTGCAAGACTGGGGGAGAGGGCAGCGGGTTCACTGAGAGCAGAACTGAAACAGCAGCAGCAGAAAATGGGAAAGGACAAATCACGGTCAACCAGCCTGAGCTTGTCTGACGCAAACACACACACACACACACACACACACATTTACAATGTATGTCCCATGCGATTCAGAGTAAAACTGTATTGAATTTTTTGGTATGAATTTAATGACACATTTTAATAATAATGATAGTTTATCATATTATATCACATTTTTTAAAATCAATTTATATCTTTTATTTATTTATAATATTTAAATACATATATTGTAAATAAACAATACAATTTTATATATAAAATATTTAATATGTGTGTGTGTGCGCATGTTATAATAATACTGTACATGCATATATATTAGAAAAAACTATATAAATATATAAAATTAACAAATAATAAATTTAATGATAATATATTATATTTTTTAAATATATTATAAATTAATATACACAGTACACACACATATATTATGTACACAAAAACTTTTATTTTGGATGCGATTAATTGCGATTAATCGTTGCCCAGCACTAATATAAATAATGGTAACATTAAGCATTTAAAACTAGACATTCCACTTGAAAGCACAGTGTATGCATGATAATTTTACACTTAAGGCTAATCACAAAATAAAATTGGTAATAAGAACTGTGACGTGATAAATATTAGTACAGCGAGAATGTGTTGATGTAATTACATCCACATATAGATAGTGTGTGGCGTAGCGGCTCTTGACCCCCACCCCTTTACACTCAGTTACATAATCAACATACAATTTCATTTGGATAAAGCCATTGAGATTAATCAAGCAACCAACCAGAGGCTTTTCTGGCAGAGTAGGCCACGTGTTTTCTGAAAGCCACAATAGAACATGTGCGCCGTTAACATTACAAGCGATTTCATACTTCTTTTTTATTGCATTTCAAATCAGAGCAAAAATAATTCCATTACTAAAGCCTGTTTTCTCAACAGACTAATATCTGTCAGCACATACGGCTTATCACCCGCTTTACATAACACAGCGCTACTACAAATTCACATCAAGGGCAACAGACAGTGTCGTTCCTTATGTGCTGTGAAAAGAGACTGGCTGAGTGTGTATGGAGGGGTTTTGGGCTCTAGTTAAGGCAATTTCTCATTCTGGCCATTAGGGAAGTTCCTGCCACAATGGAAGAGGCCTTTATGTCCTTCACCTCAGACTTAAGTTATACCTCCGAGACTCTTACGTAATCGACATGAAAAAGCTCATCTGACTTAGTGCTGAATGAGAGGATAAAACATCTAAAAGGGGAGAAGAGGAAAGGAGGGGTGTGGATTAGATGAGAGAGAAGAGATGAATCTTAACGAAGAAGTATGAAAGACATAGACAAGCATCATGCATACGCAAGACGGTGTTGGATATATATGTGCTCAAAGGAGGGGTTGTATTGGCCTAAATGATAAAAATAGCCTAAACGCACAGGCGATATTCCTGAACACTATATTTATGAGGTCAAAAGATCTCATTGTCATATAGCGTCAATAAAGTGAAACACGAAGGATGGAATGGGAAGAATGTGCTAATGATGTTTGGGAGCATAAACCTGCAGGCAACACTGATTCGTTTTGGGGTTTAGTGACGCTATTCTACACAAACACACAATGACTGAGAGAAACGTCTCAACAAAAACTCCTTCAAGATGGAGTTCATGCCAAAAATTGACAATCTATGTCTTCATATAATCACACACAGCCAGGCTCTAGGCCTGATGAGAAAATAAATAAAAAGGCCATTCAAACAACCTCTCCATTTCAAAACTGGGATGCTGGCTTGTGTTTTACTATACTCAGAGGAGCTGCATTTGTAAAGTATTCCTTCCTAATCAAACACTCAAACACTCTGCTGTTGACAGACGACGCAACTCTTTCACCAAATTTCACTCCGTTAGACTTAAACATTCAGTCAGAGACTCATATACTACAGTACATATGAGTTAGTGAAGCATGAAGTCCCTCAAAAATACACTGTAAAAAATGATCATGATTTTAACAGTAAAAGACTGTTATTTGGTTAACAGTAAGTTTTCGACCTATATGAATAACTGTAATTACATTTAATGTAATTTTACAGTGAAATCTGTTCAAAACAGATATTAGTAGGCTACTTTAATTGGTTGGTATATTAACATTATGTCAGTTAATTAAATATTTTTTCTGAAGAATTCTTTAATGAATAATTTTATTACTGTGAAATCTGTAAACCCTAAAATGTTGCTACCACATTTTTTACGATAAAATTCTGGCAACCACAGCTGCCAGTATTTTACCGTAAATTTCACAGATTTTTTTAAAAAAGTGTAGTGCCTGAAACTGTTTGACCTTAAAGGGTTAGTTCACCCCAAAATGAAAATTCTGTCATTAATTACTCACCCTCATGTCGTTCCAAACCCATAAGACCGTCGTTCATCTTCGGAACACAAATTATGATATTTTTGATGAAATCGGAGAGCTCTCTGACCCTGCATAGACAGCAACGCAACTGAAATGTTCCCAGGTCCAGAAACGTAGCAAGGACATCGGTAAAACAGTCCATGTGACATCAGTGGCTCAACTTTTTTGCGAAGCTACTATAATACTTTTTGAGCACAAAGAAAACAAAAATAACAATTTATTTCACAGTTCTTCTCCCCCGAGTTACGTCTTCCGCCATTTTGGAGAGTACCCAAGACCGTAATCTACGTAATCAGCGTTGTTTACATTCGGAGGAGAAAACGCGCGCATGAACGTAATCTGCGTAACCAGCGTTGTTTACGCTTAGGGGAAAGCGTGCATATGCATTGTGATACTCTCTAAAATGGCGCAAGACGTAACACGGGGGAGAAGAATTGTTGAAAAAAAAATTATTTTTGTTTTCTTTGCGCTCAAAAAGTATTCTCGTAGCTTCGCAAAACTGAAGTTGAGCCACTGATGTCACATGGACTTATGTTTTGCCGATGTCCTTACTACATTTCTGGACCTGGGAACATTACAGTTGTATTACTGTCTATGCAGGGTCTGAAAGCTCTCAGATTTGATCAAAAATATCTTAATTTGTGTTCCGAAGATGAACGAAGGTCTTACTGGTTTGGAACAACATGAGGGTGAGTAATTAATGACAGATTTTTCATTTTTGGGTGAATTATCCCTTTAAACACTGAATGTTGCAAGTTAGTTTAAAGATAATTAATCCAGCGCAATGGCCTACAAGTCTTAATATCAAATATCAGGGTCTAGAAGAGTCCTAGATAAAAGTCTTGTTTGAGGATGGGTTATACGGCCTACAAAGCAATTCTGACATGAACTGCCACCAAAGATGCCACCAAAAGAATAAAAGTGATTATGAACATCATCATTATCCAGTTATCATTTTCTGGATAATGTGACATTGCCATGTGATTCTATGGTATTCCAATGATGCCATAAATTAATAAACTATAACAAAAAGACATGTAAATGAAATTTTGATTCTTTCCAGTGGTATCTGAGAGTCCTACAGAGTACACAAAAATAATGAGGCTTTGATATCTTGAGTTAAGTGTATAAATTAAGAATTATTATACTGTAGAGTTTGCACCTCCACACAACACAAAGGTTACAAATAATAGTTTTAATGGATCTTCTCATGCATGTGCATTACAAGAGCAGCACAAGGCTCCCAGACATGGTGTTCAGATTCCCAGGAGACCAATTAAATGTTTGTCAGATACCTGGAAATCTTCCATTCCCACAGGAGAAGCACTCTTTAAACGTGTCATGTTGTTTCAGGTTAAAAAAACACACACATATTTAGTCCAACAGCTGGAGTTAATCATAGAAAAAAAATACTTAAACGTTTTTCTTGCAATTAATGATGAGAAATAAGAGAATAGAAAAGGACATAAACATAAAAATCTGTTTATTATGAGTTCACTAGGTAAAGAGCATTCTTGAGGCATTAAGTGCTGGCGATGGATGAGGGATCAGGGATCTAAATGCTGTCTGCACAGCAGCCTGTATAGTTAGTCATTCAGCGTCTTCAACAATCACGACTGTGTGCCAGAGCCTCTCATCTGAGCTAACACTCGCTTTGCTTGCTGACACAATAATTTAACTGATTCTTGAGGACTGGGACAAAACATGCCACAAAACTGAAAAACAAACATTTATTTTTCAAGAAATTCTTTTGGATGATTCTGTCGGATTAATCATAATTATTCACCTACATTTGATTGTAATCTCCTGCTTCTTCCATATTTTAAATGCTGTCTGCACAGCAGCCTGTATAGTTAGTCATTCAGCGTCTTCAACAATCACGACTGTGTGCCAGAGCCTCTCATCTGAGCTAACACTCGCTTTGCTTGCTGACACAATAATTTAACTGATTCTTGAGGACTGGGACAAAACATGCCACAAAACTGAAAAACAAACATTTATTTTTCAAGAAATTCTTTTGGATGATTCTGTCGGATTAATCATAATTATTCACCACATCTCCTGCTTCTTCCATATTTTCCCTTTCCTATTACTCAATATGGATCAACACCACCAGATACATAAATAATGTGTCAAATGAAATATAAATATTTACAAATCACGCATTCACGTCAAAGAATTAATCAAGTGACACCACAGGATGCTTTCAAACTGATTTTCAGCACCATCTGTTGAATTTTCACCAGCATCAGATGTAGTGAAAACGTAACATATTAATGGAATAATAACAATCTGCATATCACACATATTACAGTAGCCATTTTGTTTTGCTGGTTTTACAACTAACAGTACCTAACCTACTTAAAATGAGGAAAATGACCTAGAAATCTTAATTTATTTACAATTTAAGTGACAGAGTTGATCATATTACGGCACTCAGTGTCTTTGTGATCTCATAACAGGTGAAATATGTAAAAGGACATTCAGAATGAAAGCTGAATTTGATTTTAATAAATATTAATAAATAAAAATGTTTTTAAAGAGATATTCTTATAAAGAATATAAGAATTCTATTCTAGTTTTAAGAATAATTGTGCTTACGTTTTCCTCCTATCTTTACTACTAGTACATTAAATATCTGCTTTTTGTTCTTAGATTTAACATATATGTCAATACATATAAATGAGTGAATCATCTGATAACAAGTGGAAATGTTGCCTGTTTAAAACTGAAGTGGCATGTTTTGGCATCGATTATTGATCGTGTCGCGCGTGGACAAATACCTCTGATGTTTCGAGTCGTGGAATGAAGGAAATGCTACAGTTTAATGAGGGATCAAGACGCCGCAAGAAAACTGTCGCACGTGCCTTCAATCCACTTACGCTGAGCATCGCAGCTGTTATAAACCTGTAAGAAAACTGGACCCTTACCGAGTGGTTCACTCCCCACATCAAGACGCTTACGCTGAGCATCGCAGCTGTTATAAACCTGTAAGAAAACTGGACCCTTACGGAGTGGTTCACTCCCCACATCAAGACGCTGAGCAGCGGGTCGCTGGCCCGAAACAGCTTCACCTTCTGAGACACGAAATGTTTCTTCTTGGTTTTGGTTTTGCTGGCGATGGATGCAGCAAGGTTGCTGACTGCAGAGGCCATGTTTAGCGAGCAGGCTCGGATGAATGAAATCCCTCTCTATGGCGATGTCTTGACACGAGCTGTTCGGAATCAGCAGCGCCCCGCCGGATCTCGACATGCAATTTGTCCCTTTCGTTATTTAATGCATCGCGTTCACGCATCCCTCAGCAAACGCGCAGCTGACGAGCGATGAAATCCCGCTATCCACCAACTCCCACCAGCTAACTGCTAGCTGTCATTGACGTTAGCTTGAAGGTTACAGTTGGCTGGATGTGTGCGCTACTAACTCATTCACACACACAGCTTTGCAAACTAAATCTTAAACTCGCCCGGCAAAGCATCCCAGAAGCTCAAACGAATGATATCCGTGTTCATCATGAAATGTAATAAAAAGTAAACAGATGCACAAATTCAGAATGCAGAGATTTTACACCACCCCGCTATAAAAAGGTGTGTCGCCTCATTTAAATCACTGCGAAACCCCGTTAACCAGCGTTATTATGGTACGACCACTTACGAATCTCTCAGTGCGAACGTAACTAACAAAAAACAGGCAAAATACTAAAAGGAAACAACTACTGTCTAGCTGAAGTCGAGCCCCGTCGAAGAGCGGGCATCTGAGCCCATCCACTGCGCCTGTATGCAGCAGCTGGATCAGGCTTCACTGCCTCTCTGACAGCTCTGCTTTAGCTCAGCTCAGCACGTTGACACATAAATCTTGTGTTTCACGTACCGCTATTGGCCTGGCGCCACTCCCGGGTTGATACGGCTACAGCATGATGAAATCCAAGTAGTCCTATTGATTCACTCATCTCGATTTTGGTTTTGGTCGGTAATATAAGCTTTTCAGGCTCAGTCTTCAACATTAAAAAAATAAAGCTGTCTAAAAACAAGACATCAGCAGCAGTGGCGGCTCGTGGGTTTTAAAATAGAGGAGGCACACTAATTGTATTGGTCTGGGATCCCTGCCGATTATTATTATTATAATTTGCTTAACCACTTTAAAATGGCTTTTTGGTTGCTTTTAGTCAGAAAACGTAAAGAAAACGACATACATACAGCAAGATAATATAATTTCACTAACCTGACCTATCACTTGAAGCAAACATCCATCCCTATTTAAAAGTCTGTGTTAAAAGAGAGCTGCCTGTTGCGCCATTTAATTAAGCCGACTGCTGTAGCCTATATCCAGCTTAGGCTGTTTTCCCTAAATTTGTATATATACTGTTTGAATGACAGCTTGGTAAATCTGTGGCACATTCGCGATAGAAAAGTGGCGCTTTCACGTTATGGTATTACAACTGTGAAATTACAAACAAAAAATACACATTCTGAGACATGAACTGAAATGAATTGTGAATTTTATTAACATTAAATCGTCCTCCTCCCATTTTCACCTCAAAATTATGGGGAAGCTGTGCCTCCCCTGCCTCCCCCGACGAGCCGCCACTGATCAGCAGTTCAACCCTGTGCAAAACCGAGTCCATGCAGAAGAGATGTCGCCGAGGACGTTAAACCAATTAATTTCATATGCTACCACCTACCTACGGCGTAAACAGCGTGGTGGATAATCAAAATTATTGTAGGATTATAATGCAAATGTATCTAAAACCTCTAATATGCATGTTATCTTTTTGGGATAGCTTGTATTTCATGCAGATATTGCTACAGGGCTTCAAAAATGTTAGGGAAGCAACATCAGCCTATATTTAATTAGATTTAAAACCGCGCTCATGATTTTTTTCCTTATTAAAGTTGCACTTTTATTTATACATAGACCTAGATTTTACATGAATTAATAGCACTTTTGAGAAATATGTTGTACACTCCTATGAGATGAAGTCATATCCTAATAAAAGTTTTATGGAGCTGGTCGCCTCATGGGGGCAGACCGGGGCAGACATGTTAAAATCACATAATTATCTCGCTAATCTTGTTATCAGACACTTTTGCTCACAGAATAAATTAACCTGATGGCGCATAGAGGGTTTTTGCAATGGCATTAGTAAATGAAAACTTTTACTTTTGTATGATACTCACATTGCTAGTGTAACTGTTTAAAGATGATGCAACGTAACACACCCACACCCACACACACACACACAAACCTGAGCACACTTTTATGTTGGCAAAGCACTTTTTTACTGTAGGTCTAAGCTGAAATCTTATGGCATATGTTTTTAATACTTGCTAGATATTAATACCGTCCCCTGTCTTAATCACCAGCCATTTACATTCAGAAGGTAATAAACATAATTTCTAACCTTCTCTCAAAGGCGCATCTTTCGGTGTTCCACTGCCCTCTTTAGGCATTATGATGTTATTGTTCTTAACTACTTCTGACCGCTACTCATCCTAGTATAAATTAAGAAATATTCCCGAGATGCGATGTTATTCATGCCTCTTTAGTCTAGGTTTTATGTGTGATAAGAGAAACTAAATAACAAACAGCGTCCCTTAGAAACCAAAACACCATTACAAACATAATGCACACCATTCTGTCAGATATAACAAAACACCATAAAGACGAAATAAAACGCGTCACACCTTACAAAACCTGACTCTTTATTTAGACCAATTTGTTTTGCTCTTTTTGGCTCTTTGAGCATGTACAGAAAAGCCAAATCCCCGCGGTCAGTGTTTGATTGCTCCTCCAACAGTCTCAGTGGGTGATGTTTGGTGAAATCTCACGCATCTTTGCTCCAGTTCCCTCACTGCGAGACCAGCAGCACGCTGATAAACACTCGCTAGCCACGCGATTTAAAGCTCTGCGACATAAACTCACCGCATGCTGCAGCAAGTCTGACATATCTGAGATATTGTACAAGTTAGTGGATTATCGGAGTGACTGGAGAAGTTATGCTATTTTCCCGGACCATCGCAACAGTTTAAAAATGAATCCTCATTGCGCACGCTGTGGGAAAATCGTCTACGCAACAGAGAAAGTGAACTGCCTGGACAAGGTATGTTCTCTTCCTTCCGATGCTTATAACTAAAAATGTATAAATGCTTCTGGATAATGTGCTTTCATGAATATCTTTCATGGATTGAGTTTTATGTGCGGTTTCCATCTCTCTACGTTTTGCAGTATTGGCACAAAGGATGCTTCCATTGTGAGGTGTGTAAAATGACTCTCAACATGAACAACTACAAGGGATATGAGAAGAAGCCCTACTGCAACGCGTATGTTAATTGCCTTAAAAATACCAGTTTATTAATTACTTACATTCATATACACTGGTAATTTGTAGTTAAATGGGAGGTGTTGAAAATACATAAAATAAATGTTTACTAATAACCTGAATTCTACTTATTTGATAGAACATGAATATGGTAGAGTCCAAAAGCCCAAAATGACTCACTTCCTTTCTCCAAAAAGGCACTATCCAAAACAGACCTTTACAATTGTGACAGACACCCCAGAGAACCTACGACTGAGACAGCAAAGCGAGCTCCAAAGTCAGGTAAGATCACTTGTTCACTATGTAATGTGTAGTACACTTTAATCACATTATTACACATGATAAAAATATATTTTGAAAATACTGCTCTAAATCTAAAGGGGGCATATCTAGGGTAGGATAATGTTATTTGTTAATTGTAAGTTGCTGTGGATAAAAGCATCTGCAAAATGACTAAATGTAAATGTTGCTTTTGGTAGAGACAATTCAAAGGGATGAGACAATCACTTACAGCCACGTGAGTGTTTCGGCTGCCAGGGAGGGACTGGGTGTGATACTTTGAGGTCAGCATGGAGAAAAGCAAGGCAGCTGTCTACTCCGTGGTGCCCTGGCCGATCCCCTCAGCTTCTCCACCTGGCAGCCCAAAGATGCTGCCAAGTCTATACTGCGGCCTAATCCTGGCATTATGACAGAAAATGTATTTTTTTTCTGAAAGATAGGTCAGCGAAATATATATTTTATGTACTTGCATAACACAAAATTAGTCTGCTGCATTTAATATTGGTCATACTTTGTGTTAGGGATTTGAAGAAAAAAAAAAGATAAGCTCAAATCTGGACTAGAAACAACCATACAGAACTCCCTCGCAACCAAACAGGAACGCACTTAAAACCACTCAGAACACCATACCAACTTCCTGGTTTTCTTGTTCTACAGGTCAAATACAGGAAGGATTTTGAACAGAGTAAGGGTCGGGGCCTCAAATTTGTCTTGGATACTCCAGAGCTACAGAGACTGAGGAAGGCCCAGGATCAGATCAGTAATGTATGCTGGAAAATGCAGAAAAACTCATGTAGCCAAATGTAAAAAAGCAAATATGTAAATTTGATAAATTAGTGTACTAGATATTCAAGCATTTATTTCTCAAACATACATACTGTCCAAAAGTTTGGGGTCAGTAAGATGTTTTTGAAAGAAGTCTCTTATGCTGACCTATCCTGAATTTATTTGATCAAAAATACAGTGGGGAAAAAGGAGTAATATTGTGAAATATTATTACAGTTTAAAATGTTTTCTATTCTAAATAAATATGTAATATATTCCTGTGATGGCAAAGCTGGATTTTCAGCATCATTACTCCAGTCTTCAGTGTCACATGATCCTTCAGAAATCATTCTAATATGCTGATTTGCTGCTCAAGATATTTTTCTTATTATTATCAATGTTTAAACCAGATTTTGTGGAAACTATGATACATTTTTTGCATTATTTGATGAATAAAAGTTCAAAAGAACAGCATTTTAAGACTCAATTCAATGCATCCTTGCTGAATAAAAGTATTATTCTTACTGACCCCAAACTTCTTAATGGTAGTGTACACATCCATAAGCATTAAAGGGTTAGTTCACCCAAAAATGAAAATTAGCCCATAAATTACTCACCCTTAAGGCATCCTAGGTGTATATGACTTTCTTCTTTCAGACGAATTCAGTCGGAGTTATATTAAAAATTGTCTTTGATCTTTCAAGCTGTTTAATGGCAGTCAGCGGGTGTTGCAGTGCTTCAGTCCAAAAGAAGTGAAATAAAAAGCATCCATCCATAATAAAAAGTGTCTTACACGGCTCCGGGGGGTGAACAAATGCCTTCGCGCCGGTGTGTCTCGTGAAAACCAACGTTTGTTTACAGGAGCAAGGGAAGCACAGTTTCCTTACTTTAGCAAAGGAAAACCAGTCTTCTCTTGGCTTATATCGAAATCCTCCGACATCCTTATTTACAAATCCTCGTTATGTACTTCTAATTCGTGACCGTTGTTTTGTTTTGATCTCTCCCCTGCGCTTCCGAGTTCGTCACTTCTGAGCGGCGCATGCACAACGCCGACGTCATCCACCCGGAGCTGCTTCCGTTTACAACAGTGAGTGCAAGCTAGATTAAATTGATTATTACGTTTTAAATATGGTTATTTTTCAGGAGGCCTTTGTTCACCCCCCGGAGCCGTGTGAGACACTTTTTATTGTGGATGGGCGCTTTTTATTTCACTTCTTTTGGACTGATGCACTGCAACGCCTGCTGACTGCCATTAAACATCTTGAAAGATCAAAGACAATTTTTTATATAACTGACAGATTAGTCATCGCTGAATTTTGTTCAGACTGAAACTTGTGAATTCCCTCATCATAAGCAACAAATGTGCAGACGATAAAAGTAAGAGATTAATTTATCATACAGATTATAAGAGGAGTTATGAGTGCTTAAACACTAGCTAGACTGATTGTGCTCATTAAGAGTGCGTTCTTTCACTGCATGATTCAGTCTTAAAATGCAGAATGCTCCCAAAATTCAAGATGGGGGCAGAAAATGTGTATATTTCTATCATTTCATATAGTTAATCAATATCACACGAAGAGTGACATTTTTCTCTCTCGCAAAAATCACAAATGTGATAGTGATTTTATACAACACTTAAATAAACAAGAAGTTAATATTAATAGACTACGTTTTAGACACCATTTTTTGCACACATCCAGCCAACTGCAACTAGTTTTGCTCTATTTCGCCAACAAAAAAATAATAATAGTGATTTAGTAATTTAATAACAGTAACAGTGACTTGCTGCCAGTGCCACCTATTGGCGGTTTTAATTTCACATTTAAAGTATATATTTTTAAATATCAGTATTCAATGTTTTAGGATTAAAATATCAAAACATTTATGCATTTGTAACCGCAGGTTAAATGCATTCATGTCTTGCATTAAACAATGTGTAAGTACATCTGAATGCCACTTCAGATGCAGCTTCTGTGTTTCCTCAGCATTGCAAAGATGAATTTTGTTGATAATGATTTTAATGATAATGATTTTCTAGAAAAAAAAAGGCTTTATAAAGGTAAAAATGCCCATAAAGAGTAAACATCACTTTAAACTTGTTGGAAGTTATTAATTTCTATCACTGCTGTGAACTGACCACGCAGAATATGAAGAATATCAAAAACTTTAGGAGTCAGCTGTCCACTGCAGTCCTGCAGCGCAACACACTCAGTAAAATGTCGTCTGATTATCCTTATCGATAAAATCCCAGAAAATATCGAGATTTTTTTTTTGTCTATATTGCACACCCCAAGGATAGATATTTAATTATTCTTTGCTTAGTGATTGTTTGGTGCACATAATTCACTGATCATCGTAAAACAAGCTTTTATCTTAGAATTAAGTTTTCTCAACGATAACAAGACAAAAAATATGAATCATATTTATACAAGGTTTTATTTATTTATTTATTTTGAAGGGGGAGTGGAGGGGGGTCTGGTTAGGGGGACCCCCCCAAGATCTTTGACACAATTTGAACACTGTATACATCATACTTACATGTGGATGAAAAAGCTGACATCTCCATTCTTGCAGGCAAAGTATCATAAGGATTTTGAGGTGTCAGGTTTGCATGGGGTCACCCAGGGAACTCGCGGGACGTACCTGGTACAGGCTCAGATGACACCTAACCATGAGACGGTGGGGAACAGCACACACAAGGGGGTTCATCAGTACATCATGGAAATGGATCGAAGACCTGGCGTCATTGTGGGTAAGTTCTCTAATGTGAGATGCTCACACCTGGTAGTAAACCCTACAAAAAGCGAAATCAGTATATCACCTAAATCAAAATATCAAACTTACAAGCAAAATAGTACTATTGAAGGTCAAGATCATCCTGATAATTGTTGTTTTAGCACCTGTTCTCCCTGGTGCATACTATCCCAGTGGCCACAGCCATGGGCACAGCTACATGCATCAGACAAGCATGCATTCACTGAGGTCAATGCAGCGGAGGTCACAACACATGAGCATGGTGAGTCCTGATTTTCTACAATATTATGTAGCATATACACTCTGTTTGATTAAAATGTATTCAGTACCATAAAATACTTACTTGTATTGCACAAAAACTTGGTCATCAGACTGTGTACAGGGCCCTGTATGACTACACGGCGCAGGATTACGATGAGGTGTCGTTCCGGGACGGTGACATCATTCAGAACGTGCAGCCAATCGATGAAGGCTGGATGTATGGAACGGTACAGAGAACGGCGAGGTCGGGTATGCTGCCTGCTAACTATGTAGAGGGCATTCGCTAGTTGTCTCTCTGAGCCTCAAATCAAACACTATATCTGAATGGTCACAGGAACAGCTCTTTTTTAATAGTGCAAATTGTCCCACTTTGTAAGTGTTTATAATGTTACATTTCTTATTTTGTTACTCTGAACGTCCAGTCTAAGTGAATGTACACGACTGTTCAAAAGTTTGGCCCATGCAAGATTTTTTTATTTATTTATTCATTCTTTTTTTTTTTTAATGACTACTTTTATTCAGCAAGGATTAATTAATTTGATAAAAAGTGACAGTAAATACATTTACATTGCTGTAAAACATTTCTATTTAAAATAAATTTGATCTTTTCAAATTTCTATTCAACAAAAAATCCTAAAAATCAGTTTCTACAAAATAAAACAATAATTCAGCATATTAGAATGATTTCTGACAGATCATGTGACACTGAAGACACTGAGCTTTGCATCACAGGAATAAGTTACATTTAAAAATATTAAAATAGAAAACAGTTATATTAAACGATTTAAATTATTTCACAATATTACAATTTTACTGTATTTTTTTTTTATCTTCTTCCAAAAAATAATAAAAATAAAACTCTTACGACCCAAACTTTTGAAAGGTAGTGTATGTCATGTAATAAACAGTTTTGTACCAATATCAGCATATTAGAATGATTTCTGACGGATCATGTGACACTGAAGACACTGAGCTTTGCATCACAGGAATAAGTTACATTTAAAAATATTAAAATAGAAAACAGTTATATTAAACGGTTTAAATTATTTCACAATATTACAATTTTACTGTATTTTTTTTTTATCTTCTTCCAAAAAATAATAAAAATAAAACTCTTACGACCCAAACTTTTGAAAGGTAGTGTATGTCATGTAATAAACAGTTTTGTACCAATATGACATTTACTTTAAAATAAATGTTAAATGTACAAGATGTATAGAGGATTGTAAAGAGGATTTTGTCACTTAAATATGAAAGAGTGCATTATTTTTAACAGCATGTTGCCTTGTAAAACATGAATATTTGTGTAAACTGTTCTGCACAATATAAATTAAATGTTTCACTATAACAAAAATTGATTTGAATTGTCAGTCTGCATTAAAACATATTTTACCCACCATTCAAGCAGTATATCAAAGAAAGTATACGTTTATTAAAAAGAATACTTTTAATAAACATTTAAAAAATATGATGCTAATATCAGGTGTTTATAATTGTTACGGGACTGATTTCATCAGCAATAGTTCCCAGCTTAAATACTGGTACCATCAGTCAAGTAGCATTTCTGCTATAATCTCAGTTCACCTTCATCTCAACCATATTCATCTTCCTTTCTTCATTTTGGCAACTTTCTCCTTGCGCTTTTTCACATACTTTGGCACATTATTTTTTCTTTTCTCCCTCTGAGCTTCTTTAACCATTTTCTTTCTTTCCTGAAAGACACAGAAATACAAACGTATTCTCACAACCCATGAACGCAATTCATCTGTTGCAACATTTTCTGTTCCCATTAGGTACTTTTCTGTCCAGTTGTGCTTCCTCAGTGTGGCTGCCACCCTCTCCTGTGTCTTCCCCTTCTGACTTCTCATCATCGTCTTCATCCTCCTCCTCTCCCTCAGAGCTTGAACTATCATCCTTTGTGGAGTCTTCCAGTATCGAGGGTACCTGTTAAATAAAAAATTCAGCAACAGCATTTTTAATCTGATTTCTCATTGTCATTACGTTTGGCAATGGCTGTTGTTTATATTCTCTGTCTTAATCCTCCCACATGCCATGTAGGCAAAGAAAATTCCAAAGAGACCTAGTGGGTGCATTAATAGCATTAATCATTAATGCGCCACATGGTCTTCTTAAAAACAAAAACGCATTCTCCTCACAGTTTGCACAGCAGAAAGATCCTTCCTGAGGCCTGTCACTGTCTGGTAGAGGATCTGTAATGGAAAACAGATCATTTCATCCACTGCTACTAGTTCTCAGAGCATTAGTTCATTCTTTTTCATTTAGGGTGGTGAGACGCACATTGTCTGTGTTTGTATCTTCAGAAGAAGCCTCCTCCTTTTTCTTCAACATTGCGTCCACATCCCTCTCATAATGGGTGACTTCAGTAAGTGTGCGTGGAATGTAGGCTTTCTTAAACACCTGTTTTGAGACAGATCCACCTGTGAATCATTAGAAAAGGTTCCCACAACACTGACCTTTCTGGTTTCATGATTGCTGTACTACATGGGTTTTTTAACAAAATCATTTTATAGAGATAGCTAAGAATTTCTATTTCCATTTGTATGATTCCTTGAAGTGTTAAAAATTATATTTTGTGTACAAATGTCTTCACAACGACCATCAATGGACAGACTGGTGTATACAGGTGCATCTCAATAAATTAGAATGTCGTGGAAAAGTTCATTTATTTCAGTAATTCAACTCAAATTGTGAAACTCGTGTATTAAATAAATGCAATGCACACAGACTGTAGTAGTCATCACAATTAAAAGAACCAAAGACTTAAACTACTTCAGTCTGTGTGCATTGAATTTATTTAATACACAAGTTTCACAATTTGAGTTGAATTACTGAAATAAATTAACTTTTCCACGACATTCTAATTTATTGAGATGCACCTGTATGTGTGTATATATATATGTGTGTGTTTGTGTATATGAGATATTACAAAATTTGCAAGTGTTTACCAGTTTTATTTTAGTATTATTTATATACTGTTATAGTATTTATTATTAATACTTTGTATTAGCTTTATTTTTTATATTTTTTGCTTTCATTTTAGTTTTATTAATTGTGGTGTTTGTCATTTTTATTATTTAAAAAAAAAATTTAATTCATTAATTTTATTTCAGTTTTAGTAGTTTAGCTTAAGCTTTGGTTAGTTTATAAAATTGTAGCCAACGTTTCTAATTTTTGTTTGTCTAGTTTAAATTTGTCAAGTTCAATTCATATTTTATTTCAGCATTATTTCAATTAATGAAAATTATTTTTAATAGTTTTAGATTAGGTTAACTATAACAACACTGACCTTTACTCTATACAAGTGCTCACAAAGAGCAATATTTTACTATTATCTTGACTATTTTAGAGCGGGGAAAACCAAAAAGAAAAAAACCCTCATATTTACCACAGAAAGAATGTTTCAATGATATTTTACATTTTCATTACATCTAATTTCCATGACTTTTTCAGGACTGCACATTACTATTTAATAATTCTACAATTTTCCATGACTGTGTGAACTCTGGTAGCTTGGACAGGGATGCAAATGTTGAGAAATGTTAAAAATGAGTTCACCTCCTCATCAACTTTGTCCTGATTGGATCTTTCCTCTGCAGTTCTTTCAGATGCTATCTCCATCGCCTGCAGGTAAACCACAAACATATTTAGTCAATCTACAACAAATGCTAAAAAACACATGTACAGTATGTACCCAATAGGGCTGGGTTTTGACACAAATTTCACAATATGATTCTGATTCACAAGCTTGCGATTCAATTTGATTTGATTCAGTATTGATTGTTTTGAATATATATCAGGTATAGTACATAATCAATTTTCTCAAGAAAAAAAAAACGTATACTGTAAAGTCAGCTGGCAACTACATTTCTATAATATTGAAGGTTAAAATTAACTGATTTGATTTTGTATACAAAAAAATACACTCAATGAAGTTTTTATAATAATGAAGTTACAATTACATAATTATATTTCAACTCCAAATTGTTTTTTGAAATATAAACATTTAAATGTTGGCTGTCATAAAAACCTGACGGATTTATTCAAACATACATTAAACTTGAAAAAAATGAAAGAATATGTTATACGGTGCATATATTTAGCAAAATGCTCCTCTATAGTTCATTTTTCTAGCTGACTAGCGAGTTTATGGTTTTTCTAAGGTAAATGTGATGTTACGTTAAATTGTGTACAAGCTGTTACACTGACATCTTTTCGCAGTTGAAACCCTGATTGAGCAATTACATGAGACAGGATACAGATTTCGGTAAGTTTTTTTTTTTTTTTTACATACCTTCTGATGTTCATTCATGTTTATTTTGTGCTGAAACTGGTATTAAAGTGAAGTAGACGATCAGTTCACGTGCTTTTTGCGCTGCCGCTTCTCTTGAACTGAGGCGCTACAGCGACCTGTTACTCCACATTAAACAGCGCCAAAACAGCATTTATTGTTTAAATATTGTAATAAAATGGACAGAATTTTAAATCTGAGACTTTGTTTCATATCAATAGTAACAAAGCACAAAGCTTATTGCGATTTATTAGATGGGAAATGCGCTACACTTTTCCGTTCATTAACTGAAAACAGGCAAGAAGAATAATAGGTTCTTGGATTTAAGAATCGATTAAAATTGAGAAATCGATATTTTACCTAGCTCTACTACCCAATCACATCAAGCTTGTCTGAATGCACAAAAAGCCACAAGAAAAAGAAACAGCCTGTAGTTAGGATTAACGATAATGCTTCAATGCAACTCACTGACCTTGTCCAAATACTGATTAATGTTGTCACTTGTGATTGAGGGGTCTGTGATAAACTCAAACAGCTCACGCACAGTCATAACTGCCACATTATGTTTCTGGAAAAAGTCTGAGAGAACAAAATGAATTTAAAAAAAAAAACGATAATGCTTCAATGCAACTCACTGACCTTGTCCAAATACTGATTAATGTTGTCACTTGTGATTGAGGGGTCTGTGATAAACTCAAACAGCTCACGCACAGTCATAACTGCCACATTATGTTTCTGGAAAAAGTCAGAGATGTTGACATTAACATTAATAATATCTATTACTATTAAAGGCTGTATAATTACCATTGACATTGCTGCAATCCTTGCGAAGAAACTCTAAAGCATGAGGATGATCGTGCTCAACGGACTGAGAGACGTCAATAATATAAGCTTCTCCATTATGATACCTGCACACCAGAACACAGCAGTGCTTAATGTTTTTCTACACTTTCCACTGATCACAGTACAATTAAACATCAGTAAACATTAACTGATGCTTAACCCATTTAATCCCACCGGTCACAATTGTGACCACAATTTTTGCTCGCATATTTTTCTGTAGTATTAAAAAGCAACTCGTATTATGAAGCACATGTTCATATATAATGAAAATTTAAGATGTCTACATGAGTTCAGGGCAGGTCTAACATTATTGGGTAGTTTGGCCATGTGACCATACACATTCATTTCCTGGTACTGCCATCTTAATGGAAGGATAGTGTCAAAGCTCAGAAATGACAGGTAAGTTTTCCAAGTTAATTTTTGAATAGCTTATACATTTTTTGCATACATCATCATGAAAGGGTTATCTATACATACATATTGAAATTATATTATTACATGGTTTATTCTGTTGTCAAACTGCTGATAATTGAAGACGGTCACAATTGTGACCGGTGGTATAACACAGGGAGTCTATGTCCCCCATATGTCATTCTGTGTTATTCTGATGAACTCTCTTTCAGACTGACCTTAAGTCAAGTTTTGGATTTACTTGATGCTGATGATCCAGGGCCTGCAATTTGCAATATAGCAGTGGTCCCAAAGACAGAGAAGGATGCAATAGAAAGCGACTGTGATAGCAATGCATCTGACATGGATTTTACTGGTGACTCCGCTCACCTACCATCAAGAATCTTGAATTCTACTGCAGAACTGTTTGGATCTGATCATTTTGAGGAGGTTGAACCTGCCTGCGAGGACCAACCAAACTTCACAATCCGAACAAGAAGTCTAACAAAAAAGCTTGAAGCTGCTTCATCCTCTTTATTGTTATCTTCATATGCTACTACTGCCACCATACCAGTGCCGAAAGCATCTCTGCTCATCTGATTAAAAGGAACAACAAGAGTAGGCATTTCAGAAAGTCCAAAAAACCAGCAAAAAGCCATTTGCCTGACTACATTGTGTATGAACCAACAGCAGCACAATGTCTAAAGGCAACAAATGCAAATCCATTGGATGTGTTTTTAGCAATGTACCCACCAACTCTGAGAGAGCTTACCATAGAAATGTCAAATCTCTACTTTGTGCAGAACAAAGACAAACCTCTTAATTTAAGCATGGAGGAACTGCTGGTATTCTATGGTGTGCTCCTCACCTCTGGATATTGTACTGTTCCACGACGGCATTTGCTCTGGTCTCTAGATGACGATGTCCACAACAACAGCATCTCCAATGCTATGAGAAGAAACAGATTTGATGAAATTATGGCATCCATCCATGTTGTGGACAACACAAAGTGCAACGATGACCCCTTCTTTAAGGTGAGGCCAATCTTTCAGGAGCTCAGTAGCTCATACAAAATTCTGCCATTTAGTAAGTGGCTGTCAGTTGATGAGAGCATGATTCCCTACTATGGGCGCCACAGGTACAAACAGTTCATAAAGGGAAAACCAATCCGCTATGGCTATAAGGTTTGGAGCCTGGCATCCTCAGGGGGTTACCTCTACCACATGGAGCCTTATGCTGGAGTGCATACCCTTCTTCCAAAGACCGGGCTAGGTCAAGGGCCCAGCATAGTGCTGGGTTTGGCTGAAAAAGCTGGTGTTCCAGGAGGATGCAACTTCATGCATGACAACCGTTCATAAAGGGAAAACCAATCGCTATGGCTATAAGGTTTGGAGCCTGGCATCCTCAGGGGGTTACCTCTACCACATGGAGCCTTATGCTGGAGTGCATACCCTTCTTCCAAAGACCAGGCTAGGTCAAGGGCTCAGCGTAGTGCTGGGTTTGGCTGATAAAGCTGGTGTTCCAGGAGGATGCAACTTCATGCATGACAACCTCTTCACCACATTATCCCTGATTGATGAGATGACAAAGCGAGGATATGGGTGCACTGGGACCCTGCGGCAAAACCAGTTGTTTGATGTGCCATTCAAACCAATTAATGGATTCCAGAAGTTACCGAGGGGCTCCACTGAATTTCTGTCTGAAGGAGAAAAGCTACTGGTGAGGTGGAGAGACAACAGTGTGGTCACTGTTGCAAGCAATGTGGAAAATGTCTACTCTGAGGTACCAGTTAAGAGATGGAACAAGGAAAGAAAGGCATATGACTACCTCCAGCAACCTCAAATAATCCGCTCCTACAACCAGCAAATGGGAGGAGTAGATCTACATGATCTTCAGGTGTCCTGTTACCACAGCACAATAAGATCAAAAAACTTTGACTTTTCAATCATTTTTTTAAATAATTGACATTGATTGTTTAATAACCTTACAAATATCACACAAATTCATATATGTCATATCTGGGAAAAATTTGGGATTAAATGGGTTAAAAACCTTGTGCAGGAAAATGCAGGAAAAAAATTAAATAGCAAAAGAAAAAAATGAAAAAAGCAACATTAACATTAGTTCTTAGTAAAAGATCCCAAGTGTACCACAAATATAGTAAGGGATAATTTTACTGATTTCATCCAAACAAACCAGGGTTATAATAGTTAACTAAAACATTTTTCACTACTTGAAATAAAATAAAAAAATTGACTGGAAACCCCCCCCCCAACATTTTTCATTTTTAACCTCAAGTACTAAAATAACTAAAATAATAAATGAACTAA
Source organism: Sinocyclocheilus rhinocerous (assembly GCF_001515625.1). Lineage (NCBI taxonomy): Eukaryota > Metazoa > Chordata > Actinopteri > Cypriniformes > Cyprinidae > Sinocyclocheilus > Sinocyclocheilus rhinocerous. Next base: position 1,609,875 of record NW_015658519.1, on the reverse strand, counting down.
AACTAATGAACATACCAATAACACTACAATGACATTAAAACAAACTTGCCTCTTTGCCTGTGCTGATACAGCCGTTGATCTCTGAAAAGACGCCTCTGCTGAGCATTTTAAACAGAATCATACGTGTACGGGGGTCCAAAACCTGTACAGTCACATTCAAATATCCCACTGAATAATGCTGGAGCTCTAGTGAAATCATCACAAATAAAGCTTAAACAAACACACCTGTTCAACAGTAGCTCGGTCTGATTTGTCCTTTACTCGAAACCTGCAAAAATGTATGAGCTCTTTAAGATTAAAGACTTAATGAATGAATGAAAATCATGTCTGTTGCATTGTTATTGGTAACTAAAAACTAAAACTATTAACAATACTTTTTGTTAAATTAAAGCTGACATAAAATACAAACATTAGAATCAAACCATTTTTATTTTAGTTAGTTGCCAGGGCACACATTTTAAATTTTCTTGTAATTACTAAAACTAAAAATAAATTAAAGCTAAATACAAATATACACAAAAACACAAATAAAATGACAAAAGCACATAATAAAATGACTAAAGCTAAAACTAAAATGAAAATAAATATATACAAATAAAACCTAATTCAAACTGCTAACAATACTATAATAGTATAGAAATAATACTAAAACAAGATTACATACGTGTCTGCTTCCCTCTGCTTTTGCATCACAGTGACTTTATTGATCACAGAATCAGCATAGCTCAGTTTATCTGTGAAACAAAGATACTTGAATCAGAAAAAGCAAAACTATTTTTTTTCTGTGGATAAATAGTCTAAATCTGTAGTCTATACAGCTTTTCACACATTTTCTCAATTTAATTTTTGATTAAATAATAAAAAGCTTACCCAGGTTAATTTTGTTTTCAAATTTCCTCAGGACCTTGTCTGATGGAGTGGACATTTTTAAGGAATTTTTATTAGAACTTTGACGATTAGCCTGGTGGAAAAAAAAAAGAAAACATATATAACCCAATATATATCAGTGTTTCCCCTGCCATTATATTAGAGGGGACGGCACCCCCCGCCCCCCTTGAAGGTCAAGTTAATTTTATTTAATTATATTTTCTTTATAGCGCCAGATCACAACAGAAGTCATTTAAAGTTACCTTTCCGAAAGAACAGGTCTATGCAGAAATATATTACTATTGTTGAGTTGAATGTACGTAACAGGCTGCTACTACTACTACTAAAATTATTAAAACCTTATTTTAAGGAATAATCATACAATATTTCTTCAATGTTTTAATTGTAATATTAAATGACCTTTATTTTCCAAAAAATAAAATTTGTTTAATTTTCATTACTTAAAAGATAGTTTAAATGAATGTTTTATGCCTTAAAAAAAAACACAGCACACAGAATTTCTGAGCAAAAAATCACAAGGCTATTGTAAGAATAAATGAAACTTGTTTTTATGCTTTCAAATAATTAGACATGCTAAAACAGAATTTGGTAACAATAAAACATAAGGTTGGAAAAATAAAACAT
>NW_015658519.1:1596447-1608048 GCF_001515625.1 Sinocyclocheilus rhinocerous | reverse complement strand
AGTTAATTTTATTTAATTATATTTTCTTTATAGCGCCAGATCACAACAGAAGTCATTTAAAGTTACCTTTCCGAAAGAACAGGTCTATACCTTGTTCTTTTATTAAGCAAACTAAATAGCCCTATGTTTTTTTATCTTATTTACACGACGGCATATCATTTCGGTCTCTACGTTATAGTCGCGCTCTCTGTATCACGCACAGCAGAGTTCCGCCCCCCCCCCCATGCTTTTTGATTAATACAATTTAATTTAACCATTAAAAAGGAGTCCAGAAAAAAACAAAAAAACGGAACCCCCCCCCCCAAAGCCGTAAACCTAGGGGAAACACTATATATTGTCATTTAACCAACACAATTTCCTAGAAACACCACTCCCACTCCCACTAGTATTTGTAAAGGTAAGCCGCAAAACCATTCATATTTAAATATAAATTTTGCGTGTCTCTGTGTCAGTGAATGGCGCAGACGTGTGGTTTTGTTCACCACTCGTACTGAAGCACGCGTGACGCTTGCAGTGATTTTAGCGTCTGCTGTCTCACTAAATGAGGACATAAATACATGAACAACATCTCCATAACTTATCTGAGAGTCACTTCATGAGCATTTGACCGTTTCAAACAAAAAAACGGAACCCCCCCCCCCAAAGCCGTAAACCTAGGGGAAACACTATATATTGTCATTTAACCAACACAATTTCCTAGAAACACCAGGGCCCGTATTCACAAAGCATCTTAAGGCTAAAAGTAGCTCATAACTCGCCGAATTTAGGAGAAAATCTTTAAAATAATGGGCGTGTCAGTCCTAAATTTAGGACTCCTAACTTTTTGCTCTAAAAGTATTTCACAAAGTGTTTTAGCACTAAAACTAGCTCCTAAATCTGTGAAACATTAGGAGTAGTGAAGAGGACTCCTGGTCACTAAAGACCAAGCCACAAACTATCCTAAAATGGCTGTTGCCGGCAAACTGCCTTGGAACGTAAACATTTTAGAAATATTTGACGATGACAAGCTTTTATAAAGGGATCGCCTTTCGTTTTGTAGGTTATCCCAACTCCAATTTTTCCTTTGATTATGTCCTTGTTTTCATTAATCAGTTGGGCAAGAAGTAACAGCTGTGCTTGTGTCCAATTTGGTTTTCTTTTACATTTGCATGTCTTATATCAGCCATGATTATTCTACTCTGTTAATTAAAAGGCAGTTTATATGTATATTCACTAGACATGAGAAGCATACAGGTAAGAGGCAGACAATTAGCTGAACATATACTTGTTTAATTAGTGACACTTAGCCTGCATTTTAAAATCTTTATTTGAATGTGGCAAATAATCTCGGGTTGGTTGGCTGGCGTTGTCATCCCGTATACTCAAGCATTGGTACTTATTTATATATAAAATAATTTTAGGTTTACTTCCTTCGCATTTACAGCAGAATATAATTCAAAAAGTTGTAAAGAATTATAGTCTTTGTAAATAACCCTCTGTTATTTGAATTAGCTTCCAGGATTTATATATTATTCTTATATTATTTAATTATGTCCTTTCTTAATATTAGTTAAGTGTTTGTTAAATTCTGGAATGTTACTTTGCACTCTGTAAGTGCGAGCGTCCAGCGGGCGACACTGTTTTCACGCTAATCGGGTAACGTTAAACACTGTGAACCAAATTCTACAAAACCTAAGAGAGAAATGCAGTGCATATCATGCAGTGCGATAAAATAGCTTCTCTTCCCTGCAAACGATACAATGAAGAATGAATGGTTGTTTAACTTAAAGGCAAAAACAAAACAAAAGATAAGCATTTATCCTTATAGAGAATGAGAAGTAACCATGGGAACGGATAGCGTATCCTGCTAATATGGCGGCGCCTTCCCGAAATGCAATGCGGAGTGAAAAGATCGTGACGTAACTCCTCATTCTCTATACTCTTAGTTTAAGCCTTATCTCTATTCCTTAGTAAAAGTTTGTCTCAGCAGCTTTGTGAATAGGTTTTAAGAGAAAACTCTTTGCTAAAAACTTTTACTGCTATTTAGGAGAACTCTTAGTGGTAAGATAAAATATTTTGTGAATATGGGCACAGGTTTGTTGTCAACATTGGCCTTGTGGTCATGATCTTTCTTTAACGAATACCTGTGGATTATTCCCAGCCCTCATTGCAGTGTAGCGCTTTGTGAAGTCTCCTCCTCCTGATTCATTCCAATCCCATTCATCATCTTCATCATCATCATAGTCCTCCTCGTTTTCACCTTGCTTATCATTTTTGAAGGTTTGTAAAGTAACTTCATGCAGTTGGTTCTCCAGGGAGAGCTTGTCAGGGACGTGACTGATTTCAGGCTCACTGTGAAATACCACACACATTGTGTAAACTTCACCCATTTAGTATTTATTAATTGTAAATGTATTTATTTTATTTTTTTGCTGGTGAAATTAGTCAAATTAGTCACAATAATTCCAGTTTGCCTCTCTGAAAACATGAAACACATTCTGTCATCATAATAAACATACAGCTACCATACAGGGTACACAACACAGATGTATGGATGTATGTTTGTATGTATGTATATGTATATTTATTAGGGCTGCACGATAAATCGCATGCGATATTTAACGCGTTAATGCTGCTCAATGTGAAAGCACGCAGGTGATGGAGATTTACCGCTGATTACAGAACCGGCTTTCTGACAAGATGCGCGTTAAATATCGCATGCGATTTATCGTGCAGCCCTAATATTTATACAAGACATATGCCGGTATTCGGTAATGCGATATATCACGGTAATGAATATGCACGATATTGTAATCGTGGGCACTTCAAAATACAGTGAATAATTATTACAAATTTTTCAGATTTTTTGAATGCATTCTAAGAATATTTCCCCATCGACTGGTCATAATGCACTACACTGTTGTATGGTGCATGAAAGACGCATGCGCACTCTCATGTGGAACACGTGAAGGAGACACGCTGAATAAAAGCGCACATTCACTCTCTGACAGCAGATGACGCTAAACTGCAGAAATGCAGCAGTTACCCCGGAAATAAAGCAGCTGCACTACTTTCTAAAAACATTTAAAGGGGTCTTTTACCTTGCCAAAGCAGCAAGTTCCATCTGCTCCGGTATAGTTAAGGATGCCATGTCAATTTGAGCTGGATTCAGACCCCAAGAATATTGAACAAGAGGATCGCTCAGAACCTTTGCACGCCTGCTGATTGACTGCTTCTCACAAAGACTATTTCTTTACACTGTTTTGCATTTGTTTCAATTGTTTTTTCATTACATGCAAGATTAAATGAAAATGACATCCAATTTTCTGAGGACAGTCGGTGTCCTTCAGAAATACAGTGAAATAAAAACACCCGCACTCAATGTATGGGAAACACTGTAGTCTCATAATTGAAGTGTAACTTCTGCAGATTACATCATTGTCCAGCACCCCCCAACCACTTGAATATCCGTAGGTGGGAATTATTATAATGATATTCTAATGGGTTGAATAAGAAACCCTGTAGTCCAAACGAGCCGTTGGTTGTAGCTCTTGGAAAGGGATTTTTAAAAAAACGAAATATCTCCCTTTGGAGTGGACTTTGAGATTTGTAAGTTTGAAGATCTTTTTTATGCCCAAACACACACACTACACACTGACTAAAATTCAAAAAGTGAAAAAGCATAATAGGACCCCTTTAAATGGTTTAAACCATATTAGATACAAATCTATGGTTTAAAGAGCCATTCAGATTTTTGTATTCTCAGTGGTGTTCATCACAGCACCAAATACTTAAATATTTAGACTTAATAGGCTATTATTTTAAAACTTTTTTTTAAACATTTTATCTGGACTACAACATGCCCTAGATGTTGTTTGAAAATGTTTTGATTCTTTATTGTTTGGTCACACTTTAGGCTACATTAAGTCTCTATTAATAACATTAGTTAATTCATTAATTAACAAACTGCCAATGAAAAATTATTCTAAACATTCATTAATCTTAGGTCATTTAAATATTTAATAACACGTTGTTAAAATCAAAAGGTGCAACTGTGTTATTTAATGAACAGTTGTATTTTTTTTTAACAAAGATTAAGTAGCAAATGTAGCTATTGCTCATTATTAATTGTTAATGCATTAAGGTTAACTAATGAGATCATATTGTAAAGTGTTACTTCTTGGTCTTTATAATTCTTTTGCACTTTAATCTGCGTGAATTTTTTTACTTGATATATTTTTTGTGTATTACGTTAGTTTATTGTATGTAAATGATCAGTTATTTTTGTTATAAGAAAAAAGTTATTAAACCTGTTGTAGTTTGACAACTTTTTTTGCAAAAAAAAAATTTCATACTGTCATATGCCTAATATATTTAGTGCTGTCAAACGATTAATCGCATCCAAAATGAAAGTTGTTGTTTACATAATATATGTGTGTACTTTGTATATTTATTATGTATATATAAATACACACACATGCATGTATATATTTAAGAAAAATATGTTACGTTTATATATTAAATATAGATATAAATTATATGAATATAAATATATACATGTAAATATTTTCAAAATATATGCTGTATGTCTGGCCAGGATTTGTTTTGGCTTTGTTTTCCTGTTTTCATGCTTGCTGAAGGTAATGATCGAAAAGTAGTTTGACCAATAACATGCAAGCATTGTACATAATGGACCAATCATGGCGTGTGAGAAGGTGGGATCTACGGTCAAAGCGATGCAATTACGCGTACTTATTAGGTGTGTTCGACTTAAAAGCAGTGCGGCTCAGACCGATCAGTGTTTGACATCAAAGTACCTCGAGAGCGTTTCGAAAGCATAACCGTCTGTATGGTACTTTGATGTCATACACCGATCGGTCTGCACACGCAAACAAAGCCAAAACCTAGATATTTTAGGCAATATAGAAATCCTGGCCAGGACGCGTCCTGGGAAAATGGCACGTATGGTCACCCTACTCTATCAATTTAAGTTGATGAAGTTTCATACCTCCCCGTCTCGTCCGCGTCATCAAACTGCCCTGGTACAACCTGATACATCGCGGTGAAAAAAAAAAAAAAAAAAAAGAGAATGTTAAGGAACTTACCGAACACTGTCAAAACATGCTTGCATACCAACAGCACGAACGCACACACGCACACCAGCGTACTCTCACTTCTGGCAATGTGGGAAAGGGTGCTGAGAAGGCTCAAACAGAGAACTCGAAACGCTAAATTAAGCACCCATTTTCAGCAGGTTAATCATTCATGAATTATTGTACTTCATAAAGATACATTGCTGATATCAAACGTATGTAGGCAGAGAGGTTGCTAGAATGTTCTGGATGGTTGATATGACGTTGCTAATACTACATTACTACATTTTTATTTACAATTATCAAACAATTACTAATTACTGGCCACAATCACCTTTATATAATTTAAGTTAAATAATAATAGTATTAAATATGAATAATACTATAATAATATTAATGTTAATATAATATAAAAAGTTTTAATTAAGAAAAAAATATAGACAGTGAATTTCTCACTCTTTCTTAGTGTACATTTATTGATTGGATGATTTATTCGCTTTACAGGGTTGAAAAAACAAGGTGAAAAAAGCAAAATCAATGAGTTGTCTACTCTACATCTGAATTGATCTGACAGGTATTTGCAATCCATCTGACAAACATGGTCACTGATATCTGAATTAATTACAATAATCTGCAGAATTTTTGCAGAAAAGGGTTGGTACAATTAGGCCTAAACATACTGAGACCAAATTCAGTCAAATGCTCTTAAATGTAGTGTAGTGAACAGAGCTTGCATTTTATACACCAGACAGATACACAGATTTTGAAAAGCCCCTGAGAAAGAGAATAACTGAGAAATTCAAATTAGATCAACATGCAAAAATCATTCTTTTTATAATCATAATGTCAAACTCATCAAATCATACTCTATGGTTCAATGCTCTCAAATGAATAGATAGTTGAACTGGTAGAAGGTTTCATTAGCTGACAAACAAAAGAGAATGTTAAGGAACTTACCGAACACTGTCAAAACATGCTTGCATACCAACAGCACGAACGCACACACGCACACCAGCGTACTCTCACTTCTGGCAATGTGGGAAAGGGTGCTGAGAAGGCTCAAACAGAGAACTCGAAACGCTAAATTAAGCACCCATTTTCAGCAGGTTAATCATTCATGAATTATTGTACTTCATAAAGATACATTGCTGATATCAAACGTATGTAGGCAGAGAGGTTGCTAGAATGTTCTGGATGGTTGATATGACGTTGCTAATACTACATTACTACATTTTTATTTACAATTATCAAACAATTACTAATTACTGGCCACAATCACCTTTATATAATTTAAGTTAAATAATAATAGTATTAAATATGAATAATACTATAATAATATTAATGTTAATATAATATAAAAAGTTTTAATTAAGAAAAAAATATAGACAGAAAAAATTAAACTGAATTTCTCACTCTTTCTTAGTGTACATTTATTGATTGGATGATTTATTCGCTTTACAGGGTTGAAAAAACAAGGTGAAAAAAGCAAAATCAATGAGTTGTCTACTCTACATCTGAATTGATCTGACAGGTATTTGCAATCCATCTGACAAACATGGTCACTGATATCTGAATTAATTACAATAATCTGCAGAATTTTTGCAGAAAAGGGTTGGTACAATTAGGCCTAAACATACTGAGACCAAATTCAGTCAAATGCTCTTAAATGTAGTGTAGTGAACAGAGCTTGCATTTTATACACCAGACAGATACACAGATTTTGAAAAGCCCCTGAGAAAGAGAATAACTGAGAAATTCAAATTAGATCAACATGCAAAAATCATTCTTTTTATAATCATAATGTCAAACTCATCAAATCATACTCTATGGTTCAATGCTCTCAAATGAATAGATAGTTGAACTGGTAGAAGGTTTCATTAGCTGACAAACAAAAAGACACACAAAAGATATAATTATCTAAAGCATCTGAATGTACAAAGTTTCTGAAAATGTAGAGAACCTCACAATCTCGAACAACATTCATCTTTTTGATTCTCCTCGCTGCACAAATTGGATTCTACATGGCTTTTCAAAATTACATCCACACACTCTAGACTGATCAATAAATACCTGCATAAAATGTTCAGTGTTTTCTATCCATATGACTGTGCACACCCACACGCACTTGTACACATTTACAAGTACAAACATCATTACACAAAAACAAAAGAAAGAAAAATGTGTTTCAACAAATATAAAGACCAGTTCATTTACAATGTTTCAATTGGTTTTAAATCCAAAGACTCACAGCTTTCAAAATGTATGAAAACTAGCAAACATTTAGCCACTGAGAGGACTTCAAATTCATTGAATCTCAAATGCAGTTTTGTGTGGGCTTCAGGGGTTATTCAAGTCACTTAATTGCAACAACTAATGTAAAACTGTACAATTTTTGTTTTGTTTTGTTTTAGGGAAGATTGATATCCCTTCTACATAAACCAGTATAAGGGATACATTTTAGATTCCTTTTTAGAACCGATATCTACCGGATAAAAAGAAAAAAAAAGTGTTGGATTTTTAGTGTGATCACCAGTGTTGAAGTCAAAATGAATCCTAGGGGGAAAACCAAGAAGGCAAATCACACTTTAAAGATACATAAAATGTACTCTGAATCACACTGACATTAAATACATAATGCATGACTCTCAGAAGCACTCTTCTCTCTGATGCACAGGCCTTATAATATAATACTTCACACTCTACGCCACCAGAAGGCGCTGTTTCAAGCTTCCCAGCCACTTGTACATGTCTTCTGCAACATTTGTCAATGAGGCTCAAAGCTGGAGGATAATATACAAAGAATGGGCAAATATTGCCGATAAACTGATTGGCCGACGATCACCCAAAATAAAAATTACAGAGCTAAACAGCAATTCTATCCAAAATGTATTCAGCCAATCTTGAAAATGAAAATGAGTCAGGCACTTAAGCTCTTCAAATCCATAAGACAAAAAAAGAAACCAAACAACTCCATACAGATACTAAAAACATACAGAAACTGACTTAAGAATAATACAATTTAATGCTGATATATAAATCTTCTGTTCATCATACAAATGCTTCTAATTTATTGATATAAAGGCTTTATATGATTCATTAAAAATCATATAAATAGGATTAAAATTGCTACTGTCCAGTTATGTGTTGATCCAGATCTTTAGAAAAAAGCATTAAGGCATCAGAAGGCTCACTGTGCTTCAAAATCTGTGCTGCGATCGGTCATGCACACTGTATAAGACAAATATCGGCAGAAGCCAGGCTTTGCAACTCCTAGTGTTTGTGGAAGCTTGATAAACTATGGCACAAAATCAACAGTGAATTTTCTCTTCACTGATCGGGTGTCTCCGTCATTTCCTGAGCTGCTGTACAGCTATGGACACTGATTTTTGCAAGTTCTGGATCACAGCCTGATGTTTGATGGTCCTCCTGTTCAGCCCCATCCAGCTGAGGTTCTTCAGCAGAATTCATCTCCATGGATGAATCTTCAGGATGCTGATTTTCCTCCACATGTCCTTCACTCTCTTCTTCTTGAGGTGCTCCTGCTTTCTCACATTCATTCTCACTCTGGATTGGAGCTGTTGCTTCACTTTGACTTGCAGATGAACACCTAACCTCTTTTCCCTCCAGCATTTCGCCGTTATCTCTTGCTCCATCCATTTCTGCCTCATCTGTGGGTTTCTGGTGGACGCGTTGATGCCTCACCAGACTGTGCTTCAGGGTGAAGGTGCGGTGACAGGTTTGGCACTTATAAGGCCGCTCACCTACAACAACAAGGGTCATGTTAGATGCATCAACTCTTATATTTTAATTGTGTTAAAGGGATAGTTCACCCAAAAATGAAAATTCTGTCATTAATTACTCACCCTCATGTCATTCCAAACCCGTAAGAGCTCCTTTTATCTTCGGAACACAAATGAAGATATTTTTGATGAATTTCGAGAGTTCTCTGACGCTCCCATAGACAGCAATGTAATTACCACGATCAAGGTTCAGAAACGTAGCAAGGACATTGTTAAAATAATCCATGTGACATCAGGGGTTCAACCGTAATTTTACGAAGGTACGAGAATACTTTTTGTGCGCAAAGAAAATAAAAACGACTTTATTCAACTATTTGTCTCCTCTGCGTCACCCTGGTGCCATTTTGGAGAGTATCCACTGAACGTAAACAACGTATGCTGTTCTGTGTCAGCTGCACCAAGCGGATACGTTTTCTACATTGTTTACGCAATTATCAATTATCGTGGTAATTACATTGCTGTCTATGGGAGGGTCAGAGAGCTGTCAGAATTCATCAAAAATATCTTCATTTGTGTTCCGAAGATGAACGGAGGTCTTACAGGTTTGGAACGACATGAGGACGAGTAATTAATGACAGAATTTTTGGGTGAACTATCCCTTTAATAAATTGAGGATAGTAAATAATAACAGTAAAATGCTCCAGATCTTACCAGTATGTGAGCGCATGTGTCTGGTCAAGTCTTGCAGGCTCCAGAAGCGTTTGCTGCACACAGCACAGATCTTCTTCCTCTTGTCGGTTTTGCCTCCAGCAGGGTCGCCCTCCTCTTCCAAAGCCCTGAGCTCTAAGGAAGCAGCCTCTTCTTCATCATCACTCATCTCTTCCCTCTCCTTCTCCTCCTCATCAGCACCACTTTCCACACAGCTGCTGTTCTCGTCCTTTTCATCATCTTCTAACTTTGCCTCCAGCTCCAGCTCCAGCTCCTTTCTGGGCGCTGTGACTGGGTTTTGAGGAGCAGGTTGGCGTCTTCCCTTTTTGCCTCCATCCTCTGGCTGGACCTCCGGAATGTGAGTTTTCTGGTGCCGGCTGAGGGTGGCTGCATGGCGAAAGGTCTTCTTGCAGGACGCACAGGTGTGTGGGAACTCATCTGGTGGAGAAACCGGTTCAGCAGTTGATTTAGGCTGGTGCTGCTCTGTTCCAGAAAGCTTGAAGTCTACAAGCTTGTTGGCGAGGTTCATATCAAGACTATTATTGCTTTGAGAGTCATCATCATTATTTTCTACTCCCTCAGGGCTTCCCTCTGCTAGCTGTGTTTGGTTTGAGTCTGAGATGCTGTCTGTTTGTTCAGCGGCTGATTGTCCTGTTTGTTCTGGGGCTTGTTCTGGAGATGAAGCTTTCTCCTCTTGTTTGGGGCTGACAGAGCTCAGATCCACAATATCTCTGGTTACAGGAGGTTCAGTGTCAGATACACTCTCTACCAAGACAAATAAAGCTTGTTAAGCACTATATACATTGCACTGCTTTGCATACACAAGTTCACAATGATGTAATAATATTCAATTATATTATAATATTGCAATATGAAAAGTCTTGTTGCTACACAGAAAACAAACTAAATTACAATACACCATGAAAGAACCATCAACCCTTCATCTCAAAATTTAAATTTAGCACATTTCTGGACAAAAAATGTTAACTGATCTTACTTCATACAGTATATATGCAAGACCATTAGTGCTAAATATTCATATATAATATAATGTTACTGACCAATAGTACTAGTACTTCCTTGGGATCCTTCGTCAGCCTTAGGTTTGGGTTCAGATCCACTGTTTTGAAGAGTCCGATTAGATATTCCATGTTTGCGGAGCAGGTGGCGCTCACAGTTTGACTTTGTGGAGAAGAATGACTCACACTGAGGACAAGGATATGGCTTCTGACCTGTGAAATCAATGCACAAAACTGTAACACTCTGAAGAGAGAAACAAAACTTTATTGACTCAAATACACTGGATAAAATACAAAAATGTATATATAATGTAATAAATTCAAATGTTTGGGGTCAGTAAGATAATTTTTTTGTTTTTGAAAGAGGTTTCTAATGCTCACTATGGCTGCATTCATTCGATTAAAAACACAGCGAAAACAGTAATACTGTGCAATATTATTACAATTTAAAATATATGTTTTCTATTTTAATATATTTTAAAATGTAATTTATGTCTGTGAAGACTGAATTTTTAGCAGCCATTACTCCAGTCTTCAGTGTCACATCATCTGATTTCATATCATCACATCACTGATTTGTTGCACGATAAATATTTCTTATTATATTCAATGTTGAAAACAGTTGTGCTGCTTAATATTTTTGTGGAAGCCATAATGCATTTTTTTAGGATTCTCTGAAAAATACAGAAAGTTCAAATGAACAGAATTGAATAAAAAAACAGAAATCTTTTGTAACATTTAAAGGTGGGGTATGTATTTTTTCAAAAACGCTTTAGAAAACTGAGTCGGGCCAAGTACCAAAACAAACTTGTAGCCAATCAGCAGTAAGGGGCGTGTCTACTCATGATGTGGAGGAGAGAGCGCTCAGAGCACAGTACTGACATTAGCCGAGCCGAGCAACGACAGAAAGATAGAGATGGCGGATAAAAAACAAAAGAGGAAAACGCGGAACAAAAGAAGGCTTACGATAAGGCAAGAAGTAGGACCCGTGTAAATATCAGATCAGCTTTCCAGCGCTGGAGAGAACTCAAGGAGCGGAGGCCTGCGATCGGACGCCGAGGT
>NW_015658519.1:1585165-1596323 GCF_001515625.1 Sinocyclocheilus rhinocerous | reverse complement strand
TGCACGTTAAAACACACAGTACTACCAAAACACATTCGACCTGTATTACCATAGTAACACACATTGCTTTCACTTATTGATGACATCATACCCTCAGCCGGCTGGCACAGCAGATTCTGCCATAATCGTTGCCTGGTTTGTGTACGCATGTGTGGGGCGGAGCTATCAAAATAGGGGCGGGACCCTTTTGGGGGTAGGGGCGTGTTTGATTTATTTTTTTTCAAAAAAAAAAAAAAAAAAAAACTCCAAACAGTAGTGTAAATAATTATAGACAGTGAATGAATTTCAAAGCTAATCAACACATCCAACTTTAGCATGTTTGTTCACTCTTTCTGCACTGCTGTGAGAATTATTCAAGATCTATTTAATGGTTGTAGAACGATTCCAGCTAAATGGTTGACAAATGAAATACTGTACAAAATTTAACAAATTCTGTAAACTCCACTTTCCTAAGAATGGTATGTAGCTCATTGTATTGTATGATAGAGTAAATAAAAAAGTAAATAAAGTGCTTTATGGCATAATTTATGAATTGTAAACAGTGTCTCACCTGTGTGTGTTAGCATATGCCTTTGCAATGAGCTGGCCCAAGGGAATAGACGTGGACAGTATGGGCAGGTCATTTTCTGCACTGAATTGGAATAAGCGTTCTTCTTTCCTTTGTTCTGTGAAGGTTTCTTTGGCTTATCCTTTCGTCCCTCTTTTGCCTCCTCATTGACGGACTGCTTCTCTTTCTCTTCCTTCATTGGCTCCATCTGACTAGGTTGTAAGTAGGGGCTGAATTTATTTGAGTCTGTGGTAGCTAGCATTTTCTCCACACTGGGAAACTCTCCACTTGACTCCAAGTCAATGCCACAACCTGCTGGCGTTCTCGGATCACAGATCTCTTCCTGAAACGGTCTCTTCTTGCCTCTCTTCTTTGAGTTACCAGAAGAGCCATTTTGAATGGAATCCAGTTTGGTAGTGCCCTTCTTCTCACTTAGTGTATTAAAATCCATTACGCTAACATTGTTTTTGCCATCTATTCCTGTTTCGATCAACACTGGAGTAGCCGACACAGACGAGATGATCTGGGCAATGGAGGCCAGCGGTGGCATTTCAGTACTGGAAAAAGAAGATGGTTTTGGTAGCAATGGCTTCAAGCGAGTAAAAGGCTTAGTAAGGTCACTGGATAGAGCAGAGGCCAGGCTAGAAATGGAGACTGGGAGAGCTGCGAGAAGTCCAGGGGTCGTTTCCAGGGTCTGTTCTTTCTTTATGTCTTGTTGATTCAGGGACACGCTCTGAGGTTGTTCTTTCGTCATTCTCTTCTTCTCAGGATCCTTAGGTATTGAGAGATCAATGGGCTCCATAGAGCAGTCGTTAAACAGAGGAGATGTTGTTACTTCAAGTTTAACATTTGAAGCAATCGTTTTTTGAGATTTGCTAGAGAAATCCAAAGGCTGGTCGTGGTCCTCAACAGGTCCAGCGTAGGGACCTACATTCTGAGGAACGGTGCTGTTAACCAGCCCATTTGAGGTTGGAGGGTTGGCTTGAGCGGTGGTGTCTCCTCCAACCGGTACAAGACTTTTGATGTGTTCTTCAATTTCCCGCTCTGGAACATCTGGGTGGTGCTTCAGCAAATGGTGAATGCAGTTCCTTTTAGCGAGAAACGCCACCCCACATTGCTTACACTCAAATGGCTTCCGCTGACATCCATTGTGCGTTCGCAGGTGAATCTGAAGTGCTCTGTAGTTCTTAAGGTCCTCCCCGCAAAATCGGCAAGATGTGTTACTGGCACCAGCCGTATCAAGGAGGTCTAGTGTGGTGCCTCCGATTACACCACTTACACTAGAGGAGGTGGTTACATATTCAATGTTTTTCTCGATGTCTTTGCGTGTGTTCTTCATGTGTTTCTTGCGCAAATGACGCTCACAGTTAGCCTTTACAGTGAAAGGGTAGTGACAGAGGCGGCAGACATATGGCCGCTCGCCGCTGTGTGTTCTAAAATGTCGAATCAGCGTTGCTTTGTCAGGAGCGGAGTAGCTACAAATGGTGCACTGGTACGGTGACGCTCCCAGATGGTGACGCATATGAGCCTGGAGGCCGCCTAAGAAGGAAAAAACTTCCTTGCAGAACCGACAAGGGTACTCGGTCTTGGCCATCTTCTTGCCTCTTGATTCCTTCTCCTTGCCATCAAACTTTTCTTGCTTTCCAGTTTCATACGAGATAATCATGTTTCCTATGACATCTGGCCCCAGTTGAGTAGGCTCCCAGTTGGTAGGAGAGGACGAGGTTGAGGATGAAGAGGAGGCTGGTGATTGTCTGGCAGTTCTCACTTGTTGACCTGTTTGGGGTGGAAGGCTAGGACTGATGTTGCCCGATGAGGCCTGTTGGGCGTTCATGACAGGAGGAGGGGGTGTGGAGGCACCCATACTGGATCGAGGAGTGATTAAGGGCTTTTGCTTCAGAGAAGCAATCTGTTTGGGGTCCACCTGTAGAGGACTGCCCAGACCTTTGGCAAGCATAGACAAAGACATCTGAGGTGGCACAGAAGCTGCGAGCTTAAGGATTTGTTCAATGTCTGCCAGCTCCACCGCAGCTTGACCACTTATTGGGACAAACATACCACTACTGACAACACCATGGAGCGGCTGTAGCGACAGGAGGCCAAGGGCGGCGTTCTTGTTCATGGCTTGAAGAGAGACGGGTTCCAAAATTGAGACGCCGAGATTGTTGCGGTTTTCTTGAGGTAGATTAGTTGAAGGTGGCTCAATGCGAATGAAGCGAATGCTGTCTAAAATTTCCTGCTGAATTTGCTCTTCTGATTTCTCTGGTTTGACCAAGGAGGAGTGCTGGAGACCCAGGCACTCCAAGAAACCGTTTTTTCCATCTGAACTGGTACTATCAACATGTGGTACTAGTTCATTGACCTCCTTGGAATCCGTGGAATGGGAGTTAACTTTGGGTGCATCCATAACACCATCTGCGTTATGTTCCTGAGGTTCAGTGCTGGTGTCTGCGCTACTTTTGTGTGAGGATTTGTGGAGATCCAGAGACTGCTGAAGAGGAAAGGCCTTGTTGCAGACTTCACAAACAAATTTATGGAACTTGCTAGAGCATCTGCGCAAATTAGTCTCACACCAGACCTGAATAAATAAAACAAATTATCTTCTGTCATCATCCAAAAAAGAAATAAAGTAATTCTATCTCATCTAATGTATTTCTAATGTAAGTCTTTACCTGTGCAATTTGGGGAAATTTTTGACAGCTGAAGTCAATGAAAGCCAAGTCACCAAACCCCAGAGGGATGGAGGGGTTATTCTGAATAAAGGGTTGGCCAGAGGGGTCAGTAGGGAGCTGCTTATGAATGGCGGTGTTATGACGCAGAAGACCCCGGTGTGTGCGAAAGGTAATGCAACAAATATTACACCTAGGATTAGAGAAAACAGTCAGAAACAGCATATATATTAGATATATATACAGGAATACAACGTCCGGAGCCTACCCGAGTGTAGTGTCAGGATGTGTCTCCATGTGTGTTTCCAGATCATATTTACAGTTGAATGTCTTAAAGCAGATGGGGCAGTGAAGGATCTCTTCTTCACTCTTAACAGAATCATCCTCTCCCGACTTTTGCACCAACATCACCTAAAACAAGACGATTTTTTTCATATAAAGTCAGAAGTACGGGCATAATAAATTCCAAAAGTCATTTACACTATTTGACGGTTTTTACTGACACAGACATAAAGAAGGGTGGAAATGTACCTTTTTAACTGGCGGCTCCTCAGCCTGCTCCACTTCATCCTCTACACTGGGCTTCTTCTTAGTAGGGAGTCGTCGGCGCTTGTTTAGTAGGGAAGAACTAGGGGTAGGAATACTGTTTGCATCCTTTTCATGAATTTTCATGTGCCTGCAGAAATACATAACTAAACTCAGACCAAGTTCTGTCTATTGACATCCATCATAAAAATAAGAGAAATTAAAATGCTTTATTTAATGCAACATGCATAGGCGCTCCTTACTGATATATTTGCATTTAATGTATTGTAGCCTGCATTTGAGGTGTCCAAAATAAAATAAAAGATATTTTGCATTGTGACAATTCTTCAGAACACTTAATATGAATTAACCTCAATTCTCATTATTGTAATGCAAAGTCTCATTTTCATTATTGTAAATTTATTGTATAGATCAATATATACAATTTTAAATGTAAAATTAATTCTAAAATTCATTAACTGTTTTAATTTAATTGTAAAAATGACAATAATGAGGGTTCATTTAAATCTTTAGCCTCAGCCATGTAAAACATTCTCTGTGATGTGATGGCACCGGGGCCACTGGAATACTTCAATAATTAAAGCATGCAAAATACAGAGAGGAGTGACCAGGTGGTGGGAAATGCAATTATATGGCCAGCAGAGGTCAGAGGTAATGTGTGGAGGCAAAGTGCTGGGAGTCGCATTACGACATGCTGGAACGTGCGCACCTCTCACCCTCCACTTACACAGAAACAAACCCACCTTTCAGGTTCAACCAGATACAACAAGCCCCCTGATGCTTATGTGCAGTTGTGTTTCATAGAAAACGGTTGACCAAATAGGTCTATAGAGCATATGTATGGTGTGCACGTTTTCAAATTAAATGTGTATTGCATTGTGGTGTGTAGAGTTAATGGTCTGCACTCTGTATGTAACTGGAAAGGGAGGATAAATGTCAGCAGACCCAGTGGTAAGAATCTTGTTTTACATTCTGCAGCCAAAGATATTAATAGCAGAGAGGCAGAGTGATGGTCACCAACATGTGGACCCAACCCTGACAGCCTGAATCCTGTTCCATCTCATGTCTCTGGCCACAGCAAAAAACCATGTTGATACCTTACAGACTGAAACAGTATCAGCATAATTATGTTATCACGCAACCATAATTACAGTTCTTGCAATTTCTTGTCACATGGCACTTAATCACATTGTGGTTTCGTGTTTGAAGTTACTAGTTGATGCACTGAGTAAATGTTTCCTTCTGCAGTGCCTCATCAATATTGCCAGAGGGCAGTGTGGGAAAAACGGCTCAGCTGCATGATTTAACATGCCAAGCAAAGCTGTTTTTGTTATGTAATATATGAAACGATACGGTTAAAAATGACCCCAAAAATCCATAATGTACCATCCAAAAAATATTTTCAGCACCCCTCTCCCTGCCCCCTGCCTTTTTTCCCTCTCTCACTCACACAAACTTCTTCCACCCCCATCTGGAATGCCTGCATGTCTCAACTGCACAAGGAAGCCCTCTATGCACATCCCATCAACACAAACAAAAAGAGTCACACATCAAACCCTCCTCCACCACAAAGACACATGAAAAGAAAGCATGGACACAGAACCATCTTTCCAAATATAGGTGACATGAAAGAAAGAAGCCAGCACAGCCATCAATATCAGTCAGCCTTGAGATTTAGGCCTCTCACATCACATGCAGACATTCCTTCATCCCTCCCGACCCTCCCTCCGTACCCTCCTCCTCCTCCACCACAAACCTACAACTACTTTATTAATGCAGCATGCAACCTGTGCACACACAACATTTTGTTACAATTATTTCTTTAGGTCACCAATGATGCAGTTTAACACATTTGAAACCTAAAAGTGGTATGAATATAATGCTTGGAAGTATTTCGATTTTTTCCTGCATCAAACATTTTTGTCAGTCGAACGCCTTGGACCTAAACCATTTATTTGATGTATTCCCCTTAAGATTTGAAGTTAATATTCTAATAATTTACAGTTTTTCTCAATCTATTTTTCTCAGTCTCCAAACTCAGATCACTGTTCTCAAAACAGTTAACACAGTGATCTGAATACTTTATAATTGTCCAGAGCAGATTGTATGTTTTCATTCATTTTATACAAATTACAAATCATGCAAATAATTTTCTCAAAACAATGTGCACAAATCTCTCAAATGTTTTCACAATAGTTAATACAACCAACCAATACTTTAAAATATCTGAAAAATGTTTTACACAAATCACAAACATTTATGTACTATTTGTCCAAACACAACAAACAAAACTCTGTAATTTGTCATTCGATCGAACATATTTTCGATTGGCCCTAAACTGATAACTATTCGGTTAATCATACACTCAACACAGAAAATGCAGTTTTCCTAATCGTTTACACATTTATCACAATTGCTTTAGAGTAATAATAAAAGGGAAAGTATACAAAGAGCAAGAATGAATATGCAAAATAATAATAATATCAATAAAATATAAATCAGGGTATATACAGGAATCATGGAGTTAAATTTAATACCTTTTAAGACCTTTTTTAAGACTCTTTCCATACATTTTAAGACCTCATCGCCAGTCCAAGTTTTAACCGGTTACATCGGCAACACTTTAACCTACATTTACTATATATTGATTGTAAGATAGCACAACTAAACAGACTAACTTTGTGATAACTCCTTATCAATACAACATAATTCAGAAGGGGGGGGACGAACGAAGCACAAGAGAATTCATTGAGTGACTAACCAATGCAACCCAAGAAACAAGAATTAGACGAATAAACAAAACAACAGACAAAACTTATTGAGGAGGGAAAATAAAACTCTCAGAGCTAACGGGGCAATGAGTTCACACAGTATATTCAAAAGACGTATTTGTAACATCAACTCTTATAACTGTCTGCAAACAGTTTTGTGGAACACTTCTCATGACAAACACCTGACTGGTCAGACAGTTTACCTGTGATTACGGAGTGCTTGATTTGATGCAGACTTGACAGAGTGTCAGTAATACTGCACCTGATCATGTCTGAATGATCATGGAAGGTAAAATAATGATCACAACTATTACATCATTTTAATTAAGTATCCCAAGCCCATGCCAGTAAAAAAAAATTAAAATAAATAAAATAAAAATACAGCCCTAAATAGCGCAATTACCATGTCCCAAATATAAAAATGTAATTTCCATCCCTAAAATACATATTTTACAGTCACTGTTATGCACATTTATCATAAACACAGCTCAAATGCTACCTACTAGTGTGGCCCAAAACATTTAGCACAGTTTTATTACAGGTAGAATGCAAAATGTTTCAGTACAAGCATTTCAACCAAATATAATTTATGCAATATTTCAAACCTTTAACCCACTGGGGAAAATCAACCCATGGCAACAGTTTAAAAGCAGCCCAATTTCGTGGAAAAAAACAACAACAACCCTGCATCCAACTCGAGCTGCAGAAGTCAGATTTGACTGATCACGGGTCAAAAGTAAGGAGAGATAACGTACAAGATGTTGGAGGATTTGCTCCTCAATAGATCCCGAGCTCATTGACAAATATATTTTATCGTAAGATGTGCTCCCTTTACACAGTGCGCGCGCGATCGCGAAATCGAAAGTGAAAGTGAACTGCAACTCCTAGCGCTCATTCAAAAGGGGTTTAAATATGCCACATATTGATAGCGGCGCCCTGATGCGCGAAAATAATATACTATATTAGAATGTTTGCGGGAGCGCACACAAAAATCGCAGGAGCGGATGGGAGCATGCGATAATGGTCAGAAATTCAGCGAGAGCGGGATTAACAAGCCCCGCGCTATCACGCAGCGGCGCAGTCAGTCAGTGAGTGCCGTAACAGATGACGTCAAATCTTGCGGGATTCCATAAATAAACTACACAGAACCCCACTATTCGACAAATATACATAATGAAAAGATTATACAAAATTTAATTTCTTGGAAAAATGGCATTTAAGACTTTTTAATACTTATTAAGGGCCTTAATTTTCTCTAAATTGATTCATCAACTTTTAATACTTTTTAAAGGGGTCATATGATGCGATTTCAAGTTTTCCTTTCTCTTTGGAGTGTTACGAGCTCTTGGTGCATAAAGAAGATCTGTAAAGTTGCAAAGACTAAAGTCTCAAATCCAAAGAGATATTCTTTATAAAAGGGGCGTTACTATGTCAAAACATAGTATACATAGATTTTTAGTCCTCTTGGGACAACTTATGTTATTTACTGTAAATATCCAAACATTTTTTCAGAATTTAAGTTTGAGGTCATTCAGGTGGACAATCAAGATTATTTTGAATGGAACAGCAGCATTGTTGACATGGTGGTCCAGAACAACACCACCAGCCACAAAGGAAGAGGCCTGTGGAGATGTTGAGACAGGAGCTTTTCAAGCATGGATTCAACCTTCTTACATTTTTTCTCCTATGATGCAAGCGCAGCAAATATGTAGTGTAGATAAAATGCAATGTAATTCTCTTCCAGATATATCCACCACTGTGCTGTAAAAGACTGATCTGTAGTTGTCAGAAAAGTTTGTTTGCAGTTCTTGCTGCTAAAGGTGGCACAAACAGATTTTAAGTTTAAAGTTTTTTCTCATGGGTGATAGCAGGTGTTGGATAACAATTTTTATTTCGTTTAGATATACACAATATATATAAAGCTAAAAACTCCCTGTTAAAGAATTGCAATAAACATGTATTTTCATTAGCATATTTGTGCATCTACAACTGAATGTGTTTTATAATCAGTAGAGAACACACCTATAGATTTGATGTTAATATTTACATTTAGTAATTGCATTACTAGAAAAAATTGCAGTGCTTCATTTTGCAGTAAAGTTGAACTGTTTGGTTAAGATAATTTTGTGTTTGGATGGCTGTGTTAAATGTTTTGAGAACAAGTACATTGCATTGAAGAAAAGTGTCAAATCGATTGAGAAAAACTGTAACAATGCATTTGCATGCTAAAGGTTCTCTGATGTCAGACAATGATCACATGGCATGCATGCAAACAGAATATTTCATCTTTTTTTAGAGTGTTATATTTTGATAGTTTTTATTTTACAGTTATTTATTTACATTTTGATACATTAATTATTAGCTTCTCATCAACTCATAAACCCTTTCTCTTCTGTTTAAAGAAATGTAATGTGTTCAGTACAAATTAAGCTCTATAAACAGCATCTATGACAATGTTGATTACCACAGTTTACCTTTTGACTTGTCAAAGGTAAGAGCAAAAATGGTATTTACAGTAAGTAACGCCACTTACAATGAAAGTAATGCCAGACCGTTAAGATACACACTAAAATATACTTAAAAATACATTAAACAAAGTACGGAGTGTTTTGAAGTACAGCCAAAAGACAAACACATTTCGACATAAGACTAGTGGAAATCAAGTTGCTTACTGACCTTGTAAAGTTTGATTATGAGTAAAGTTATATCCAATAGACAATGATCAAAATACCAGAAAAGCACTATTTAAATAGAGTATAAACAAGTGTCTTCACTTCAAAAAGGATGATTTAGACAATGCTACAGCTTAAATTATAAACATTATATAATTATATTTCCTAAATGCTCTTTAACAAAAATAAAAGCTTCACATTTTGGCTTTTAAACCCTGCGTAATGCTTATTTCCAATAGAGGTGTGTTACTGTAACCAATATTTTTGATTTGAACAAAAACTTAGTGATGAATCAAAATGATTTTCTTTGGTACTGAACATTATTCCACATATTCTGTTGATAGAGTTTCACTTTTACCGATATATTAATGAAAACCTCCATGCAGCTAAACAGGAAATAGGATACTCTATTGTGTATCATTGTGCGCCAGTGAAAAGGCTAGTCTACACTTACATAAAAGTTAAACATCTACCATTTTAAAAACACTGTCTGACCATTTACCTGTGCATGTTTCCATTGGTAGTGAAAGTCTGATTACATATCACACACTTGTGTGGCCTCTCTCCACTGTGAACCAGCATGTGGCGGTCCAGAGAACTGGCTGAGCTCAAAGCCTTCCCACAGATACTGCAGGAGTGGTCAGTTCCCCCACTATCTGTGTTATGCTGGAGGAAAAAACGAGGCACAGACGTGAACATACTGATATACAGTCTATATAACATGTTCAGTTTCAGTAAAATTCTGATTTTAAGACAAACTGTTGTGGTTCAGTAAACAGGTGTACATGTAGGGATGTTCTGGTGTGTTTGTGTAAGAGAGAGTGTGCACCTGTCTGATATGCATGGTGAGCTGGTGCTGTGTCATGCAGTTTTTGTTACACAGGGGGCAACTGAAGCTTGAGCGTTCGTCTTTGACTTCCTGTAGCAGACAAAAAGACAAAAAACATTTTAGTTACAATGTACTAAATTACATACAGTTATTTAGTATATAGTTTATATAGTTTTATTAGGGATGCACCGATGTATCGGGCAATTTTTGATTATTTTAAGGTCATCAGCATATCGGAAATAGCATGAAAAGGGTCGATACCGATGGTTTATTAATTAACTGCATGGAGACACAAGGTCACATCACGCACCTGCAGCGTTTCTGTGAACGGAGAAAACAGAATAAAACTATATAGGCTACATAAAAAGGAATATATAGGCCTATACACAAAATATATTTCACTTAAATCATTAACAGATTAACAAAACGAAATACATTTTTTTTGCTGAGTTTCGGAGAGTAATTGTAACGTGCTCCGAATTTCACGGAAAAAAACGAGACGGCAGAAAGCAGTTTTCTTTATTTTACAAAAGCTTTACATTTTTTAATGATGTTTTGCTTCTATCTGTATGACAAACCAGCGTTGGTATGACCATAAATTACGGAGTAACAGTTGGGAAAACAATGCAGTGATCGCGTCGGTGCCTCACACGCACATACAACACATTTTTGCTAATTTGACATTTGCTAATTTGACATACAGTTAAAGAAATATAAAAAGTTACACTGCTCAATTTAAATAGTCTGTAGTACAGTCTGTGCCGTTCAGTGTGACCAGCGCCTCACTGCTAATATAGCCTATATGTGAAGGATGTTTTACGTCGTTAATGCGAGTGAAGAACAAAGCCTATAGTTTACATAATAAATAATAGGTTAGCATCCAGATACTTCGCGAATACTGAAACATTTGGATTCATGCAGAATGAGGGAGGTAGGCTTCAGTTTCGTTTTTAAATTAATTCGTTTCGGCTTGACCCTTATATTTAGCCTAAATACAACTTTAGAGGATTTGTTGTGGAGAGAAGATAATTAAAATGGTCTAATTGTGTTTGTAATTATGCTTTTATTTAGAGATGCACCGATCGATCGGCCAGGGATCGGAATCGGCTGATTTTCCTCATGAT
>NW_015658519.1:1565518-1585145 GCF_001515625.1 Sinocyclocheilus rhinocerous | reverse complement strand
CGCAGCCTGTTCATTATCAAAATAAAATACAGTTAAAGAAACATAAAAAGTTACACTGCTCAATTTAAATAGTCTGTAGTACAGTCTGTGCCGTTCAGTGTGACCAGCGCCTCACTGCTAATATAGCCTATATGTGAAGGATGTTTTACGTCGTTAATGCGAGTGAAGAACAAAGCCTATAGTTTACATAATAAATAATAGGTTAGCATCCAGATACTTCGCGAATACTGAAACATTTGGATTCATGCAGAATGAGGGAGGTAGGCTTCAGTTTCGTTTTTAAATTAATTCGTTTCGGCTTGACCCTTATATTTAGCCTAAATACAACTTTAGAGGATTTGTTGTGGATAGAAGGGAACTAAAATAGCTTAATTGTGTTTGTAATTTTGCTTTTATTTACCATTATTTTAGCCTACATTATTTCTGAATGTAATAATAAAATGCAACGTACAGCCTACTAATTTAGCGCTTATAGGAGTAGCATTTTTTCTATCCGTGCAGAAACATTTTAAAATACCTTGAAAAAATAATCTTTTTATTGCGTTGACAGTTTTTTCTTTTGTTTAATACATTTAGTCTTTGGTAAATCTAGAAAAGATGATGCTGTATTGGCTATGACTAAGAGAGATCATTCAAGACTCTTCATGATTTTTTTTTGAGTAAATTAACCGCTGTACTTTATTATTTTTATTATTATTATTGGCAAAGAAAAAGTTAAAAAAATAACATTATTAACCAGTATGTTTTCTACTCAAACCGGTTTCACAGAGGAACGCAGGAACAGAAACGTTCAAATACCGATTCTGCTCCGAGTGAACCAATCTTTTTTTTCTTCTTCTTTTTTTTAAGCCCTGCTTTATGCAATTGACCAATATCGGTATCGGTATCGGAATCGGCCAATAGGTTTTTGTTAAAATCGGTATTGGTATCGGCATCGGCCAAAAAAAATCCTATCGGTGCATCCCTAAGTTTTATATACATATCTGACTAGATTTCAAAAACATTGCAGCCTTTTAACAGTGCAATCTGTACCATTTAACCATTTCTTTAAAAAAATATAAATATATTTTTGTAATACGTTCAGCATAACAAAATGTTTGTAAATCATATTGTGCCTATATATAGTTAGTAACTAAACTAACTATATATTTTTAACTATTACATCTTATGAGAGTCATAGACCCTGAAAACACATTAAGTAATTATGTATTAATCAAACAAAAATACGGCTCCTCAACACATTTGGCTCCCCATGACTCCGAAACCCCAGTGAGTCGTTTATTTGTCCCCCAGTGAGAGATAAACACAACAGGTAAAACAGATGCAGGATGTGGCCTGCCTGATGAAGATAGTATGTGTCAGAGCAGCAGGAGCGGTTGTGCACTCTCGTCACATGGAGCAACAAGTGGCCTCTCCACCTGTTTCTCCAGACAACAACAGCACTGGCTGAGGAAGAGCATCACTAATTCAATGGGTAAGACCTTCTGCAGGCGAGCAGCGGTGCAGAGTCACTCTCAGCGTATGGAAATACAGTTAGGGCTGTGGGATGGGATACCAGAGGGGGCTGGGGGACTGAAACACCTGTTTTCTCCACAGAGAAGTGTTTCAGTCAAATCCCACACTTTAATTGAAGGCATAAGGCAAGCATCGGCTCTCACAAAGGGGGGATTGAGAAAGCGCAAGGACCATTTGTTGCCACTCATTTAGCTGAGTTTATGTAACTGCCAGTACGAGGGAGACGAGACGGACCACTTGTAGAAAAACAGGAGAATTCGTATGACTAAATATGGCATGTATAGAAATGAAAAGTGTCACCTTATGAGTAAACGAGCCAATCACGTGTTTGCTTACTCTAGAATGTGGGCCAGCCTTTTGTAGCATCACTTGAGCTAAAGAGGCAACATTTTGCATTTTATTTCTAATGTGAAAGATGTTATTGAAGATTAACCTTGGTCTTAGAGATTTGGGCTGCATCAAAAATTGCATACTTCCCAACTATACAGTAGGCAAAAATTAGCATGTGAAAAAGTAGTATAGTATGTCTGAATTAACAGTATTCATAAAATAGTAGGCAAAAAGTACTATTTCTGGTGAATTAGTATTTTTTATCAGGCTCCAATGTTTATGTTCAGTTATTTCACTTTAATGGCAATGAAAAAAAACCTATTCATTGCCATTAAAGTGAAATTACTGAACCTACACACAAGATTCTGATAAAAATTTTCATTTTAGAAAAAAATTTCAAACGGCACTTAGAGGCTTTTGCATCTGAACCCTTCATATATATAATAGTGCTGTCAAATGATTAATCGCATCCAAAATAAAAGTTTTTGTTTACATAATATATGTTTGTGTATATTCATTATGTATATATAAAAGCACACACACAGTAAATATTTTGAAAATATTTACATGTATATTTATATTAATATAATTTATATTATATGTAAATATATTTAATATATAAACATTACATATTTTTCTTAAATATATACATGCATGTGTTTGTATTTATATATACATAATAAATATACAAAGTACGCACATATTATGTGAGCAAAAACGTTTACTTTGGATGCGATTAATCGCAATTAATCATTTGACAGCACTAAAATATAACCATAATATAATATGTAACAACTGCCGCTATACCTGATTTCTTCTCCCAGTACGATTGACAGAAGGGGATTTGGTTGAATTTCTGGGAGATATTTTGGTGGGCTCAGAATAAACTCCATTGATCTGGCCCACATTCATCACAGTGTTCATCATGGAGTTGATAGAGGACAGCTCCTCCTCTGTTCTAACTCCACCTTCATCATCATCTCCATGTTCTGGTTTGTCTGTTCCATCACAGTCTGCTTCTATAAATCAGATAAGAGTGAGTAAATAATAGGGCCTTTCACACCGCTTTAGTTCCAGAACTAAATGTACAGTACTAAAGTACTGGGACGATTTTGCACGAACTATTTCCCAGTACCATTTAAAGGGTTGCATTTGCACCGACAGTGTGGACTAGGAAGTGATGTAAGCCGGTCGACAGCGACGTCATTTGTGAGCGGCGTTCAACAACAGAAACAAAGAAGAACAACGTTAACAACAGGAGGATGGAGGACGCTGTGATCGGAGCTGTGTTTTTGTTGTGTCTCGCGGGTTTCACAATAATGGACATGGAATGTCGACGTATACGTAAAGCGATTGAAAGAACGGAAAGGAAGACTAAGAATCTCCAACGACAACTGGCAGTGCTACATTTGCTAGTATGTGCCTGCACTTCAGCGTCCGTCCATCTATCGCTGTTCTCCATACTTGCAAAATAAGTTGACACAATAGGCTTGTTTGAGATGTGCCTCGCCTCACCTGAAATGTAGGCAAGAGTAGGCGGCTGCAGTTAGGGGAGGAGTGAAATAAGCGCAGTCTAGACGGACAGTTCTGACCTCTCGAAGTGGAACAGATACCAACGAGATCAAAGGCAGATATCGCGTTATTCCCACTCACGGGTAGTACCAGTTGTGCTGGTTAGACCCTGCTCCGGAGTAGGAGCTAATTTGGTTCTCGAAAAAGGCAGTCCGGTACTAAAATCGCACCCAGTTCCGGCGGTGCGAAAACGCCAAAAAGTGGGTAGTTCCACAATTAGTTCTGGTACTATGAAAAGGTTCAAATGCGGTTCAGGTGCGAAAGGCCCTATTGACAGAATCTTTATTTTTTGGATAAACTGTCTCTCTTAGAGCCACTGTGGCATCTTACCTTCAACTGGTTCTGGTATATGTGTGGAGGACTGATTGTTCATAGCCTCTTCTGACAAATGAGACTGTTCATTCACATCAGCAGCACCAACAGCACTGCTGACAGTCTTCTCAGGGGAGGCACTTTCCATTTCTAAGAACAGAGAATATCTGTTACTCACACAGAACTCAATATGACAAATTTTAAAAGATACACCCATTAATAAATTACTTTTCTCATATGCAAAGGAGGCCATGTGGAAATCATCTTATCATTGCCTAAATGGTTACAGTTAATCTCTGCAGCAGCTGTAGTGCGTTTTACAGGAGCAACTTTATCAGTCAACTTCCTCTTTTAGCACATGTGCTTCTTAATTGTTTTCTTACATTCAAATAGACAAAACGAATAAAAACAACAACAACTCTATATTATGAACATTAAAAGGACTATGCTAAGACTGCAAAAGGCCCTGATATTAAAGCAAATTTTTATTTAGGTTTGTAAATGCATGATGGATATAAGTCTCTTTCAATGGCTGACCAAAAAGACTAAAAGAAAGTCTTTGAGAAGGCTCTGTTGAGGTTTGGATGTGATTTGGATGTGACATTTTTATATGCATGTATACTACTCTTCAAAAGTTTGTGGTCGGTAAGATTTTTTGTTTTTGAAATAAGTCTCATGAAGGCTGGATTAATTTGATTAAAAATATAGTAAAAACAGTAATATTACAATTTGAAATAACCATTTTCTATTTTAATATATTTTTAAAGTGTAATTTAATCCTGTGATGGCAAAGCTGAATTTGATTCCAGTCTTCAGTGTCACATGATCCTTCAGAAATCATTCTATTATGCTGATTTCCTGCTCAAGAAACATTTCTTATTACCAATATTACTAGTATTTTTGTGGAAACCATAATACTTTATGGATCCTTTTATTAATGAAAAGTTCAAAAGAACAGTATTCATTTCAAACAGAAATCTTTTGTAACATTATAAATGCCTTTACTTTCACTTTTGATAAATTAATGCATCCAATTAATGCAAATTAATGACACCAAACATTTAAATAGCAGTGTACATATTGGATTTAAAAAGCGACATTCTTCCCACAAACATCTCAATTTGAACTGAGCTCTATGTATTGTGCTGTCTAAAAGTCAAGATAGGAAAAGAACTGGCTGTGGACTGTTTGAGGCAGCTGTGGGAGTGTGATACTTCAGCGAGAGAGGCCCATCCCAGTGAGGGGGGTGGTGCAGGGTGAGGAGACGACGGAGAGAAAGATGAACGACACATACGTGAGAGCGAAGGAGGAAAACACAGAGAGAAAAGTGCAATGTGAGAAAAGTGTAGAGAGAGGACTGGAAAAGAGAGTCGAGAGACTGGATGCATGTCCACACGGGAGAAACGTAGAAATGTCTTTCTGCTGTGAAGAGAAGAACAGTAGGGGGTTGGGTTGAGAGGCAAAGCAGGAAGTGGCTGTGAGAGCAGTGGAGGGTAGACGGTTCTCTGCTGTACTCTCTCTTGCTCTAAGCATGTGGCCCTGTAGCAGGGTGTGATCGCCTCTGCTGGAGGGGGAGGGTAGGAAATCCCCCTCCCCGCTCCCACCATCCCAAACTCTGCACATGTATTTCCACTGGTTGGAAAAGTGAGGACGGAGGAGTCTGATTATCCTCCATTTCTATAAGGATTCAGCTTTGAGGAAAAGAGATGCACATATTCTGCAGTGTAATGCACCTTTTACACTGACAGAGATTTTACACCTCAGGTCACCAGGTTGCTAGTAAGCATTGCTATGCATCATATCAAAATTAAAATGAACGATTATTACTAGTGTATGAATTAAATGTTGAATTACTTCAAATGACCACAACTCAAATAGATTAGTGAAATCTCTATAGTTTTGCTTCTCATTTGCATTAAGCTAGACTTTTCTCAACTCTGAACACGTCCAAATTGCATCACCAATGGTCGCTGTTGCTTATGTTGACAGAAACCATCCACTTTCACTGAAAACAAATGACATCTGGTCAATGTGTTGCTGCAGATCGCTATCATTGTCAGGCCCTCAAAGCCTGACACCGAAAAAGTTTCACTTAAAGCCAACGATGTGTATCTTTGTGCTAATTTATTTATTTAAAAATGCACTGAGATCATTTCAATGCTTGCGTGCTGAATTAATGCATTCATTTCTTTCAAAAGAAAAAAACCTGATTTCATTAGCTGCGTTTCCGTTACCCTTCAAATTGCACAAATTGAAATTGAAAATTGAAAATACACCTAATGGAAACGCGCCAATTTCGCAAAAACTCCTACATATCGCAAAAAAAGTTTTTACGCATGCATGAGGTGGTTTTTTAGGCAATTTGAAAAAGGAATATAATCGCAAAGCTGCAATGGAAAAAAATTTTTCCCCCACATTTACAGGTCACCTGGCATACGTAAAAATCACATGATCATTCTTTAATTTACTATAACCTCCAAGAAACCCACCATATGTGGCCATTCTCAAGTATAAGGGGCTTTCCTTGCCATTAATGCTTGGATGGATAACCCCTTATTTACACTGCACATGTCTGCGGCACATTATGGCTCCAACACAGCCAACAGAGCTGATCGCGGCAACTCTAGTCAATGCTTGTGATTATACCAGCTGCGCGCGGCACGTAACCATCGCAGAAGTGGCTCTCCGCTCTGCTTTGCTAAAGATACACGCATACATCTCCTTCAATTAAAAATAATGGCTAATGCGGTGGCTGCGATATACGTAAACCTACCAACATCTGTCGCCATGACTTATCGCGAGAGGAAAAAATTACGTTTTAGTCGCATAACATTGGTTAATGGAAATGCCACCATTTTGCGATAGATTTATCGATATTTATAAAATATTGCAAAAGTTTTGAGCAAATCTGTAATGGAAACGCACCTATTGAGTATTTTTAAGAAGAATAAGAATAAAAAGGATAAATGATCATTTAGTGAGTGAAGTGACATGTGGCCAAGTATGGTGACCCATACTCGGAATTAGTGCTCTGCATTTATCCCATCCAAAGTACACACACACAGCAGTGAACATACACACAGCAGTGAACACACACCCGGAGCAGTGGGTAGCCATTTTGTTTTTTGCTGCGGCGCCCGGGGAGCAGTTGGGGGTTTGGTGCCTTGCTCAAGGGCACCTCAGTCGTGGTATTGAAGGTGGGAAAGAGCGCTGTACATTCACTCCCCCCACCTACAATCCCTGCTGGTACGAGACTCGAACCCGCAACCTTTGGGTTACGAGTCCAACTCTCTAACCATTAGGCCACGACTTCCCCCTTAGAGTGTGCAAAGCCTCAATACAATTATCAGCCTCACAGATGCTGGATATAAGTGTTGTGAGCTGAGATGGCAATACAGCATAGATCCAGAGATTATCTGAGATTAATGAGCTGTTATTAGCCAAGCATCTTTGGACTAATTGAGAGGATCAGGCTTAAAGACAGTAATTCATTAGCCACTGGAGCTAATAATGACAGATGGACATCACAGTTAAACATATCATCATATGGCTCATAGGACTAATATTATGACAAGATATTTGGTATATGAGAGGCAGAAAATTAAATGAACTGGCAGGAGTTAAACGCAGAATACAAAAGTATAATTCAAAAAGCAATAGGCATTACCATTCAAAAGTTTGTGATCGGTAAGATTTTTTAAAATGTTTTTGAAATAATTTTCTTATGCTCACCAAGCCTGCATTTATTTGATAAAAAATACAGTAAACCGTAAGATTGTAAAATATTATTACAACTTAAAATAACTTTTCAATTTTTTTAAATATATTTTGAATATATTTTCATTTGAATATATTTTCAAATGTAATTTATACCTGGGATGGCAAAGCCGAATCTTTAATTTCATTACTCTAGTCTTCAATGCCACATGAATGATCTATTAGAAATTATTCTAATATGCTGATTTGCTCCTCAAGAAACATTTCTTATTATTATCAATGCTTGAAAACAGTTGTGCTAATTAACATTTTTGTGGAAACTGTGATGCATTTTTATCAGAATTCTTTTATGAAGAGAAAATTCATTTATTTATTTGAGCATTTATCTTTTTGTTTTTACTGTTATTTTGATCAATTTAATGTGCTCTTGCTGAATACAAATATTAATTCTCTTTAAAAATAATCTTACTAACTCCACACTTTTGAACAGTAGTTTACAAGTAAACAAAAACATGCTGCTGCAGTGTTTTAATGTTGTGGGAGCGGATGCCAAGGTGTTGCTATGAGGCCACCGGTTTGTTTAAAATTTTGTTAACGCTATGTAAAGTAAATAAGAGCAATAATAACAGTAATGTAAGCAGTAATAATTCAAGACACTTTATACATGTAAAGAACAAAAAGGATAAATGGAATAAAGGGAGTGCTGATGCTCTAAAAGGCACTGTCCTGGCAAGCACATGACCTCCTACATCTACAGGCTATAAAAGTGTCTTAGTTAATGGGAGTGTGGGGATTATATAGACCTTCCCTCCTACTGGGAACAGATAACACTGGATAATGATGAGTCCATCTGCCCTGGACCATCACTCTCTTTTATACACTCACACTTCAAGGTGAAGCAACAGGACAACAGGAATCAGAAAAAGAGGCATATAGGCTCATCCATAGAAACTCTGAAGAAAATATTAGCTCTGGTCCAATACCTTCTCAAAGCAGCATCCTTACAATGTCGAAATGAAAAAATAACCAACTTCCACCACAATTTTTTTTCACTGAGCTTGTTGCAATGGATTCTGGGATTGCCCCACTAGGTGTTGGAGCACAGCAATAAACATTCTCAAACATTCTCAAATCCCAAGGATTGCCCCCATACTGCATGAATGCTCACAGTAGATTTATGCTTTCATACAGAGTGTTCTTGACTGTTTTGTTCCTCTTTTCATTCATAAGTACACAGAGGAATGGAAAGTCTGACCCCCCTCCCTCTCTGTTCCACCAGAGAGAAAGCGGGGAACTTGTGTATTTCCTGTTTGGTGTGGTGGCTGGGAAGTTCTAGGGAATGCTGAGCCATTCTTCTCCTTTGCTTCCTCTATACTGCAGAGCTCCCCTGTTCTTCCCTGTTATCATCCTCCATCTTACAGACCATCCTCCATCTCACTCACTCAACCACTCCTCTCTTTCTCGGTCTAATTTTGGAAAATCAGCATCTTAATCTGCAACGCGCTGACATCTAAATAAAGATGCTCTGTCTATATACCAACATGCGCACTGTGAGGAATATTTTAAGGGTCTTAAATGGATAATTTACCCCAAAATTAAAATTCTGTCATCATTTATCATGTCATCCCAAACCTGTTTGATTTTCTTTATTCTGTGAAGCATAAAAGAGTGTATTTTGAAAAATCTATTTTTGTCTGTACAAAGAAAGTCAATTGGGTTCAATATTGTTTGGTTGCCAGAGTTCCTCAAAATATCTCCCTTTGTGTTCCACAGAAGTAAGTCATTCATGTTTTTAATGACAATAAGGTGAGTAAATGATGACAGAGTATATTTGGGTCAACTAATCTCTTAATGGAGGTTGAGCAACACCTCCTGACTATCCACACAGATGTGCTAGTAAAATACTAATTTTATTTTAAATACTTTATGCCTACATTGTAAAATAAAATCTAGAGATTACTGTTTGTTAGTTTTAAATATGGATATTTTTCTTACAAAAACGCATTAAATTGCTTCAGGAGGCCTTTATTAACCTCCTGGAGCTGTATGGGACACTTTTCATGATGAATTGATGCACTTTATCAGTCTTCTTTTGGACTGTTGAAAAATAACTGCCATTCACTGCCATTATAAAGCTTGGAAGAGCCAGGACATTTTTTAAAGGTCCCATATTTTACACCTTTCTGGAGTTTTATTTTAGGTTTTTATGTCCTTAAGAATATATATTTTTACGGAAGTCACAACGGTTCGTGAAAAATTACAGTTACTTTATGCAGGCTGTGTGCATTTTACTGTGGACTGACTGTTTTGAAACTTATATGGTGGTTACATAGCACCTAGACCTAAGTTATCATGAAAAAAGCCAGGAAATTTCAGTTTTGACAATATGGGACCTTTAATATAAATCCGATTGGATTCGTCTGAAAACAGAAAGTCAAATACACCTAGGAGGATGCCTTGAGGGTGAGTAAATCATGGGCTAATTTTCATTTTTGGGTGAACTAACTCTTTAAAGGGGTCATATGATGCGATTTCAAGTTTTCCTTTCTCTTTGGAGTGTTACAAGCTCTTGGTACATAAAGAAGATCTGTAAAGTTGCAAAGACTAAAGTCTCAAATCCAAAGAGATATTCTTTATAAAAGTTAAGAGTCAGCCACGCCTACCTAAAAGCAACGCGTAAAAAGACAGTGTAAGTCATTATAATCCGTAATTATGTCCCCACTGGATGCAACGAATGCCTCATTTATTATGGGTTTTCATGTTTTTGAATCATCGCTCCAGTCGGACAGGGCATCACAGTATGGTAAGGGGTGTAACATTTCCGTCACACGCTTGAGCTTTTCGGCCAATCACAACGCACTGGATAGTTGGTTAATCAGAGCACACCTCGCTTTTCAGACCGATTAGTTTTGTAAAAATCGACGCGTTTCAGAAAGGCGGGGCATAGAGGAGAAACAATAATGTACAGTATGTGGAAAATAATGTGTTTTTTTAACCTTAAACCGCATAAACACATTTCATTACACCAAATACACAAAATAATGTTCTTTTTAGCAGCATCATATGACCCCTTTAATATACCAATCATTATAATACGGGTGGTACAATGGAAATCCAGATGATGAACCAGAGTTTATGGTAAATGGCCATATACACACTAAGAAAAAATACCATCAGGGCATAAAATATAAAAACATGTGCAGAAACTTCTGGAAATGTCCTTTTACTGTTTCTCACTGTAAATTATATAGAAATTTACTTGTAAAAACTATACATTTTACAGTAATTTAAAATGACATTTTATGCTATGTTAAACCATTTACAATGGTGCACCATATATGGTAAGGTAACTAATTAACTGGATTTTACTGAAGCATCTTTACATTTTTCCTGTAAAAATTAGAAACATTTTAACAGTGTATGGATTAAGAGATCTGTCATCGGCCTGACATCTGAACCCAACACCTATGTTGCAACCTCTCTCACACACACACACACA
Source organism: Sinocyclocheilus rhinocerous (assembly GCF_001515625.1). Lineage (NCBI taxonomy): Eukaryota > Metazoa > Chordata > Actinopteri > Cypriniformes > Cyprinidae > Sinocyclocheilus > Sinocyclocheilus rhinocerous. The sequence continues at coordinate 1,574,200 of NW_015658519.1, read as the reverse complement.
CAGACAGAGGAGTCAGTAGTGTCAGGTGTCTTTTGCATATTTACCCATTTTAAGGTCTGGGCTAAACACGTCACAAGGTCATGGAGCCACAGGGTCACGGGCGCAGGATGAGGGAAAGCGACCTCTGCTCATACTGAAAGCAACAAAACACACAATTACTACACAAAGCGCAAAGTGTTACACCGCAAGAAAGCCGTATAAACAAAGCGTGTGTTATGTTTAAAAAAGCTCACATTAACACAAGAGTTAAAGGTAGCCGAGTCACTGAGTAAGCATGAAAATGAACGTGAGGTGTATTTCCTTCAGGATTAAAGTGAGAAATCCTTCAGGCTATAGTGGATTCAGAGCATGTTTTCCCATGAGGCGAGGTCCGGGAAGTGACAGCGACCTGAAAAGGCCACATGAGAAAGAGTGACATCATTTCAGATGTGCTCTCTGTAGTGTAAAGGTAACAGGAGAGATCCAGCCTCAGGCCTCTTGTTGAGCTGGTAAACTGAAACGCGCTGCCATCACATAACACAAAGTCACACACACTGCCAAGTTTCCTTTCTGGTGAGTGCAGGATCTGTAGGGAACATTACTACTGCAACAGCATATCACAAGAGCTGGTATTAAAGGACCCAGGAACAAAAGGAGACAGAAGAGCGTGAAGATGAGGGGATAGAGACAGGATGGAGTGGCGGATGACGTTATGGAGATGGATGGAAGGCAGATGGATGGAGCTTAGGATTGTCAGGATGCGCAAAACAGGCTTATACCAAATTATCCAGTCAGGAAAAACATATGTGGGTCTGACAGTCTTTCATGTGATGTGGGTTAGAGTGCACATTTTATACAGAAACGAAGCTACTGAGATACAGCATGATGGAGCTCATGCTGCTGTACAAGTTTGAGTTCCCCATTTTGTTCCCTTTTGCACTTTTGTGTCTTCTCTTAATAAAGCTTTTGATAAAGGTTTTGTTTTGTGTTCATGTTGAGGTTTTTTGATTTTGTCAAAAAGCAATGAGACAAAAACAATGATAATTAAAAGATTAGATTCAAACCATATTGTTGGTGAAAATATGATGAGAAAACTGATGAGAAATCTGTAACAATGCACGAACAATGTTTTTAGAAGAGGAATCATAAAAGTTTGGACTGTTACTTTACAGATTAATTTGAACTAAAATGTTATTTACCCTGAATAAAATGTTTTCCTCATTTAGAATTACACTATTGCTCAAATGTTTGTTGTCAATTATATATATTTTTAAGAAATTAATACTTTTTTCAGCAAGGATGCAATAAACTTATCATAAGTGACAGTAAAGACATTTATAATGTTGCAAAAGATTTCTATTACAAATTAATGTTGTTCATTTGAACCTTTTATTCATCAAAGTGTTCTGAAAAAAATAAAAATACAGTTTCCAAACAAATATTAAGCAGTAAAACTGTTTTCAACATTGATAATAATAATAAATTAATAATAAATAATACAATTCATGAGCACCAAATTTGCATATTAGAATGATTTCTGAAGGATCATGTGACACTGAAGACTGGAGTAATGATGCTGAAAATTCAACTTTGCCATCACAAGGATATATAAAAATTTACAACATTAATAAAAAAATTAGTTGCAACAATTTTTCACAATATTACTGTTTTTACTGCATTTCTTTTACTGCATAAGCAGCCTTGGCGAGCAAGAGGCTTCTTAAAAAATATATTTAAAAAACTTTTACACGGAAGTAGTGGTCGACCGATATATCGCCAAGGCCGATATATCGGCCGATATTTGGCATTTTTTAAATATCGGCAACGGCCCATAAGTTTTCCTGTTTGGCCGCGTTCGAGGCGGACTTTTATTTTGACGGCGCTGAGAACAGCAGTGCCTGAGCACACAGTGCTCACATTCTCCCTCTTGTTCGCGGTTGTCGTTATCAGTTCTGTCTAAGTTGTGAGACCTTGTGAAGTGTGCATGTGTATCCTGCATGATCGCATGTTCTCTGAGTGACGGTCAGTCTTGTGTGAATTGAATGCTGACAGGAGGAGAGTTCAGCTTCACTAGAGATGCGCGATCAACAAACTTTAAACTCGTGATTTTAAATTATGCTGCGCTTTATGCATTTGTCCACTATCATATTCATGTCATTTTCACTGTGTGCTATGTAAAATGAATGTTACCTTGGCTTTATTTGAAAAAATATGATTAATGCACACAAACTTCCCAGAATACTGAGTGCCCTGTTGGTTATAATGTTTACTTCCTCTTTAATTATATTTTTATTAAATATTTATTTATTTGTGAAAAATACTTTGTCATCTAAAGTATAAGTATGTTTATTTAACACATTTATTTTTTTTATCAATTTTCAAATGATTTCAAATTTCTTAAATATTAATTAAAATAAATTAAATTATATCGGCTTTATATCGACCATCGGCCACCTTGCTTTCCAAGATATCGGCATCGGCTGTCAAAAAACCAATATCGGTCGACCACTACACGGAAGTGTATATGTCAAGAATAACAATGACAAAAAGTACTGATTATTACATGACAAGATACTGACCAAATTTAAAGGACATTTTCATCAAAAATACATATGAATACGTTTAAAAAAATAAATTATGACTTATAAATTGTAAACATGTAAAAATGCAAACAAATAAATATAACTAAGCATGACAGGAAATAGAAAGACTTCTGCACACTTTGCTAGTATATGCTATTAAGAAGGCCTAAACGACAGGGAAACTGAAAAAAGAAAAAGAAAGAGTGTGTGTCTGAGGCAAGAGTGTGTCAAAGCACAGGCACAGGCAAGTGTTGGATTGTGGGCAGGTGTTTGCTCATGGGGCTATCGCGTTCTGCTGGCTCTACACACCACACTGTTCCTGTATCAGTTTCAGCGTGTGTATGTGTGTTTGTGTTGAGTGGGGGAGGTGTCAGGATAGAAGAGTCTCGCTGGGGATGGGGGCTACAACACTCCAAGAACCGGGAGGAGGATTCCTGACAAGAGGGTACACCCAGAGAAGGTTTCTGGTTAAACTGGTTCTACTGCTGAACTATTTCCTCCCTTCTCTCTCTCTCTTTGGGTGGCTCTCCTCCTTCCTCCATCTTGTTTTCATCACAAATTATTTTGCAGCACACTTTCTTTTTCAAAGGACCTGCATTGATTATAATGTGTCCATCAGTGCTCTGCAATCGTATCCAGGCAAAAAAATAAAACCCGAAATAATAAATATTAAATTACCAGGTCATTTAAAAATATAAGCCCTATAAAATGTTACAAGAACTATAAAAGTGTACTGCAATTCTTCATATCAAGTAAGAAAAGTAAGAATAGTGAAACAGAAAAACCAGTTACAACCAGAATCTGTGTTGTACAACATGCCAACTGGTTTCTAACTGGTGCAAGATGGTTCAAACTGGACAACCAGCTGTTGGGCACCTGACTGAGCTTGGGCCAGCTAGACACCAGCGATCATGTTCCAAAACACAGCTATCACTGGTTTCGGCTGGATTTTCCAGCAGGTGAGGGAGTACTGAGAGACCGAGGCAAATCAAGAAATGTGCTTGATTGGAATGAACACGAGGGGTTAACGGGGAAGAGGAGGGGGGCATATGAGGCCTTTGGCAAAGCAGCGCTCAGCTGTCACTCCAAACAGGTGGCCCTGACATGACCTTTGGCTTCTATTGCATACAGCAACCATTTTGTTTCAGGCAATCAAGCTAGGAGCTCCAGCGAAGCCCATGACATCACACAGAGAGGATGAAGTCCAGTGAGAGAAGCCAAGAAGATCCAAAAATAAGCTTTATTTGTGTTTGACAAAGGGGTGCTCACTGTGTGATGCACGAGCTACTGGCTATTACATACTCCTAAAAAATGAGCCTAAAAGCATTTGATAGGGATGCACTGGCCAATTCTGGACGATTCTGTTAACCTGTCATTTTATGGCTGATATTAACTCAAATCTGACATTTTAAATGCTACAATTAGTGTTATTTTAGTATCAGTGGTATACTATTATAGTTTTTGTTAATATTTTAAATTAGATTTTATTTTTAGATTTCCTGTTTTTATTCTAAATTTTTTAAATTATTTTATTCTAAATTATAATATACAGTATAAAAAATAGGCCTAGATATTTATTTTGAGAGTTGCTAAAGATTACATTTAACCGTGTTAATAAATTCTTACTGTTTTTAAGCATTAATTTTATGTGAGCCTCAGATGGTGGCAAAGAAAGTGTAAAATGTAAAAACGGAGAAAAATAATTAAATATAAAATTTTCACCAATATTGATACACTAAAAACATGATTCGGTACTGATATATTGTGTATCAAGTGATGCACTGTGTTAAGAAGTTTGACAAGCAAAAATGATGCTAATAATACATCAAATTTGTTTGGCTGAAATATCAAGTGGCAGTTTGTTGCCGAATACTACAATAGTTTAATTTATCATGAATGAACAAAACACTCAGCACAGCACACTTAAAATCTATTTTTGGCTAAATGAATACTTTAATTTCAGTGATCCAGTGAAAAATTCATTTTGGTGCATCACGAGTGATTATTTAAGTGGAAAAAAACTTTCCTCTTGGCCCAACAAGCCACATGCAGACCCTCTTTTAGGCCATGTCCACACGTACACGGGTATTTTTATAAACAGAGTTTTTCCTTCTTCCGTTTTAAAAAAAATCTCCGTCCACATGAAAACGCAAACGCATGCTATGAAGCACTGTCAAGAGCATGCCAAACCAACAGGTGGCGATATAATCTCAACCATAAAGCCATGTTGGCCAATCAGAAGGCGCTGTGTTTGCGTGTGGACGAACGGCCAAACCGCGTAGAAAAAGCTGCGGTTTTAAAAATAACCACGCTCGTGTGGACAGGGCCTTAGTCTGTGCTACTGGAGTGAAACCATCCATGCACAGTGAGGAGACCCTAACTTCCTCTGTCACATACAGCTGCTGTCCCGTGATGCGACGCGCGCTGTAGTAAAGCAGGCCGAGCTCGCTGAACTGCCACCCATTTCCAGCACTGTGCATTCCAGGCTATTTAAAACTCAACCCCAGTGCAGATTTACCCAAGCAAAGTCTTCTGGTCATTATTTCACAACCCCCCCCACCCTGATCTCTCTCCATCTCACCGTCTTTCTCCAAGACCCATGTTTAAGGGTGACTCTGCTGCAGCGGAATGAACCGTTTGGTGAAGGATTTGAGGTTTGAGGCCTTACAGACAGCCACTGTCTGGGGCCAGACAATACAGTGTATTCCCAGTGAGCTGAAGTAGGTCAGAAAGTGTATTTGGCAGTGTTACGCATGTTTACGCTCACTGTCTCTGCTGCAGAACTCGCAGCCTCCCGCCTGCACGCATGCATGCCAGCTCCCACTGCTTCTAATGTCTTGTTATATCCACCCCGACCAGCCCTCTGTCCTTCTCCACCCACCTTCAACTGAGTCCTTATCATCAGACACAGACTTTGTCTATTCAGCACGCCCACTCTTGTGCCTCTGAACGCGCGCATGCATGCATGCATGAGCTTGCATGCACGCAGATTACTTCTGCATAAAATAAGTCACCGATGGGGCTTAATTATAAACTACACATGGGCTTTTCATCTCTTTGAGAAGGAAGCGTACGGCTAGCTTCTTGCTCTCAAATGTGACCATCTCCTCAGGCTGAACCGGATCAAAGTACAGGGCCACATCACTGACCGCTGGTCACCATAGAAACCGCCATTCACTGACTCCCGCCCCCGAAGCCCCGCCCCTCCTCGAGGGCCCTGCCGTTTAATACGGCCAATCCAGTTGGAGCAGTCAGGTGACACTGCAAGGCTTATTTGAGCGAGTAACTGCTGGAAACAGCCGGAGGTTGTCTGTCAACCACATGGCGCTTGTCAAAAGCTAGAGTGGAGAAAAGCAAACCTCCTTTGCGAAAATAATCCACTGTGCTCACGCATACACAACAGCCTTCACTAAAATAAGTGAGACTTTGTGTTGGAGCGGCTTTGGTGCCAGTGAGGGTGTAACATACAGGAGACGTTTGCAGGGCAAAGATGATTTCCATCCAGCATTAGCCGTTAGGATTAACTAATGTTGCAGACATAAAAATGCATAGTTTTAGAGCGTTATCGTAGTAAACAAATAGAAATTGTATGCAGAGAATCTGATAAGAAGGGTTTGGAAGCCCCTAAATGTTAGTAAAACCTTCACAAAGTCATTTTCTGCGTGCAAAGTCCATATGTGTGTGTATGCTAATCCCTCTCTTGTGGACCCCTCATAATCTTCTGTACTTTGCCTTGGTGAGCACACTGATCTGGGAACCGTCTATCAGTACAATTTAAACTAAAAAAAAAAAAAAATAGCTGCATGGTTCTTCAGCTATTTTAGCATTTTACATATGTTCACACAACCTGATTTTACCCTACACAGCAAAAAAAAAAAAAGAACATCTTGTTAAATACTGCTTGTTTTCCAGTACAAATATCTAAACCTTTTTAAATCAAGATAGATTTACTTGGGAAGCATAATATACATAATATAAAAAGTCCTTCCTGTAGGGGTGTTAACGGTAAATAAACATGACGGTTTGGTACGCACCTCGGTTTTGCCGTCACGGTTCGGTATGGTTTCGGTACAGCAGGGGGAAAAACTAAACAAAATTGCTTTTTTTTTTTTTTATTAAACACTGGTTTACTGAACAAAGGCACTTTCTTAGGGACAAAAATCTACCTCAGCTTATGCTCTGAAATATAGGGTTACAATTAACAACAGAGCCCAAACTTAAATTTAATTACTTTTTATTTTTAAATATAATAATCAACACTTAACTTAAAAAAAATTGTACTAATGAAAAAAAAAAGTAACTAATGAGCTATGGGCACTGATGACTTGCCTGAGGTAAATAAAAGGCAACGTGACGTTTCGTTTACAAGCTGACTGAGCGCTTACGTGAGGCATGAGATGTTCATTCATGTTTATTTCGCATTAAAACTAATATTAAAGAGGAAGGGATGATCGCGCTCCGTGCTGACGTTTGAACTGAGGCATTTATACAGCAATCTGTTATGCCAAAACAAAAAGCACCAAAACGACATTTATCATTTGGATTTACAGAAACAAATGGACATAATTTGAAATATGAGACTTTGTTTCTTATCAAAATTAACAATATATAAAACTATAAGTTTCCAATGAAGTTCCACTCGTGCAGTGGTTAAAACAATGCTGTATTTGTTCGGTACACATGCGTACTGAACCGAAAGACCTGTACCGAATATTTTCGGTATGAATACGTGTACCATACACCCCTATAATGGAGTAAGAAAATTAAACTTGTTTCCATTTGAATTAAGTTTATTTGTCTTATCCTACTGACAGATATTTTTCTTGTTTCAAGTAAACTTAATTTATATTAACTCAAGTAAATGCATCTTGATTTAAGAATGTATAGACATTGTACTGAAAAACAAGACAGAGATCCTTTTTGCTTTGTACTACACAACTTTTGAAGATATATTTGTTAAATTCATCATCATGAGTAGGATACAAAATTATATTTGTGTGTTAGGCCACTTTTTATGGTTTGTTTCTAAACTCCTAATTGTATGTTACATGCTGGCTGTGTAAATGCAGATAACACAGACCTCTGCGCAGCTGGAAATGGTTGGCCAAAGGTAAAGTGTCTATTTACTTTATTTGGTTTTTAGTCTGTCCTATCTAATGATTATCTCAGTCATGGCTGTTTGACATGGCATACTCGCATTGTTAGCAGGCCAAACGAAAGAAAATGATGCTTAAACCAAGTGGCACGGCTGCTCACAAAACGGCATGTTTTAAGAGCTGCATTTACACAGCAAACATGTAAACAGAGTAAATAGTAAAGACACAATGCTGTGATTGGTTGGGGATGGAGGAAGGTACAGGGGAGGCTCTCTGATTGGATAGAATTAGCTTTTTTAGTTTACTTAGTAAATATTTTTACATATTATGAACAAAAAGAGGACATGAGTAAACCCCATCATCCAATACAAACAATTAAACAATCAGTGTGGAGCGATGGAGGGCACTGTGGAGCAAGCTGTCCAATTTCGAGATAAAGGACATTACTATGTCCTAATTTTAAAAATTATGGTTTTAACATACAGCTCACTGTAACACTGACAATATGCTTTATATACATCACAGCCATGAAAGTAGGGCTGGGCAAAAAAAAATAAAAAATTTCCGATTAATCGTTTTTTTAAATGACATCGATTAGATATCGATTCTCAAAAGTCACGAATCGATCTTTTCCGGTATTTATTTCAGCACACATTTAAAACAAGATCTGATTAACGTGAATCGTATCATTAGTCTTCTCCACTAGATGTCATCCTTATGCGCGATGTTACAACAGAAAGCCTGTCATTCATTCAGCGCTTATCATGGCCATACGCGTGATTCGCAATGCTCAGGTGAAATGCTATAGTAATACTATAAATCTGCGGAAGCATTTGATATCATGCATAAGGTGCCATGATTTCTGCAATGAATGAATGGCGAATGGTGCGGCGCACTGTTTTGTTTACTACACACATACTAAAGCGCGGATGACGCTCACTGTGTTTTCAGCGTCTGCCATCTCACTATATGATGATATGAACACGAATGGCATCTCCAGCGGCTCTGAGAGTCATTTCATTAGC
>NW_015658519.1:1535449-1564072 GCF_001515625.1 Sinocyclocheilus rhinocerous | reverse complement strand
CTAATAAATATTAATACATCTTTATTTTTAAAGGAATAATCACATCTGTTTTCTTTTTAATTTTAACAGTAAACCTCTGTTGTGCAGCACTTTGTTCACCAAAAAATAAAAGGGTTTAATTTTCATTTGATTAGGATAAATTAAATTAATGTTTTATGCCTTCATCTGATTACCAGAAAAATTAAGAACATTTTATAGGGCCCTATTATTGTTTAAAAAAGGACCCTATGCAAAAAAAAGAATAGGTTTAAAATACAGGCATGTGGTTCTTAAATTTTTTTTTTTTTATTAATTCACTATTTGTAAACTGATGTTTACTGTTCATTTTTTAGAAATATCAATAACATTTATATTAAAACTATATTCACTGAATGTAATCAAAAAATCGAGAATCGAATCGAAAGCTTGCGAATCAAAATCAAATCGAATCGGGACATCTGAATCGATACCCAGCCCTACATGAAAGCACAATTTACTATTTGCTAGCTCGTTGCAGATGGTAATTAGGGGAGGGACATTCTCATTCTAGAGAGCATCTGATTGGATAAACATCTGTGTAAGTGCACAATGAGTCTTGACTATTTTTGTTCCATTTTCCCAGAAAGACTGTACATTTTGCACATATGTGCTAAAGGTTAGCTAATTTTAAAAGTATTGCATATTTTGAAAATTGTACACTGCAAATAACTTCAAAGGTAACAGACATGAAATATAAGCCAAAAAACTTAAAATTTGATGTCACTGTCTTTAAATACCTACTTATTGATCTTCAAGTTTTTTGTCTCATTCTAGTACGCTAAAAGAACATGTCCCATTCTCTGTGATAAGCAGGTTAATATTTACTGGAACCCTGAGATGCACCGGGCTACAAAAGAACCAGGAGTGACCTTTGCCTCGTTTCCATGTTTTGTTTTCCCTGTCCTGTTCTGTCAGGAATCCTCTGCTCCTCGACAAGCTTTTGCAAATGGTGATTAATTCATTAATTAATTCAAAATACAATTACTTTATGGTTTAAACATTTGCATGAAGTACAACTGATAAAGTCAAGTCTGACAATCCTGGATCAATTTTATGAAATAAATGTTCTTCATTTAACAGTTCGACTAAAACGTTTTTCTTGCTGGAGCACACATGCTTAGGAACTGTTTTGTATGTACTATTTGCTTGCAAATGTTATGCAAGCTGCTAAATGTGAGTGTGGGAACAAAGAAATCTGCTTTTAACATCATTTTGTTTAAAGTACTGAACACTTAACATAGCTGGGGCTTGGACGCAAGCATGGATTATCAGACATTAGCGAGAGCCAGGATGGTGGACAGCCACATTCACTGCGAACACACTGCGTGCCTTATTTTCTAAGAGCTGGAAGAGACGGGAGCGGCCGGGTTTCTCCTCCTGAAAGGACGCCATTTTTGCTTCATTGTCTATGCTGCTTCAGGGCATTTTGGGAGAGGCTGCTAGAGAACTGCCTGAATCACCTAATCCCGTCGACTGATAACAGTCAACTAACAGCATCATTCAGCTAGAATGATTTCATAACCTGTGATTTTTTTGAATCAGTCCCATTAAAAACAACTTTTAAATGTGCTAACACATTATGAAAGCTCCACTGAACATGACATCAGATGATACGGGATGATCTTGTGATAATGTGCCATGAAGCACTCACTAATGAGATGGATGTGCTGGTGAATGAGTGTGCTTTGAGTTATATCTTGTTTAAAGAGACAGTCCACCCAAAAAGGAAAATGATGTCATTGTTTATTCACTATCCTTCTCACTATTTTAAATATAATGACCTCCAAAATGACAAATAGTTCATATGACTTATACATCATATTCCAAGTCTTCTGAAGCCACATTATAGTTTTGTGTGAGAAACAAACCAAACTGCAACCAAATGATAATCATTCACTCCAGTGAACATTTAACCATTGCAACTGGAACTGTTATGATTCATGAACGAATTATTTAAACATTTGTTGTGAACAGAATCAATTCATTCATTAAAAAGACTCAAAAAAGCAAATTTTCCAAGAATCAGGCATCAAACTTTGCTCAACTAAAGCGGGTCAAGATTGTCAGTGAGTAACGACTTAAATGTTGAACTATTACTCACACATTCGCTATCATATGGCTTCAAAAGATGTGAAATATAGAGCCATGAAGTCACTTCTGTTATAACGCTAAGATGCTTTTGTGTCATTTTGAAGCTTCAATAAATGGAAAAGGGTGAAAAATTCACTTTTTGTGTTTTACAGAAAAACAGATTCGGGTTTAAAACGTCACGAATAAGTTTCATTTATGGGTCAAATATCGCTGCAATGCATTTGTTTGGCAAAAATTGGGAAAATTCGAGACAAACTGGTGCAAACTGTGCTGCAAAGCTGACAGACAAGGAATTTACAATAACAAATCTATGAAGCTGACCAAATATGTCTTATGAAGTCGTTCTGTATACGGACATGCTAATTGAAGCTCTTTGAAGGAAAGCACTGAGCTAACATCCCAGCCACATCTGTTTCCCATTGCACATCGCTCTCAGAGACACAGAGGAGGATCTGTCCTCAGTCCTTCTTGCGCTTAGCGAGAGGAGACTGTATGATTCAAAGTCCATGCAGGTCAACACAGGAGTGACCTACTGACATGAGGACGACAGTTTGTGCACACCTAGATTTCCCAGTTTAATGACTCCTGCACTCAGTCACACACCGTTCCTCCCTCATTGCTTTTTCCATCTCGTGAATCACTACAATGAACTGGAACTGAAACAAAAGTCACAGCTTTGTCATGAGATTTCAGAAAATTATGCATGACATGCGTAACATCACTCACTGCGTCATTAGATTAGAAGCGTTTTGTGACACTTATGTCAGATCATAACCCAAATTTCTCTCAGTTTACAAAGCAAAAATTTGACTTTTAGCAACCCCTATACGTGATACAGATGAATTAGTCAGAGGCATATTTTCATATCTTTCAAATGTTTGTTCAGTGCTTGAACACGAAACTGGGAAGCCTACAAAGAATGCTAGTACAAGACGAACTGGTTCCAAAATGTGACTCGACCTGCCATCTTCCCGTTTCTGTCTCCCTCCTTCACTCCTTAATGAGCAACAAGAGCGTTTCTTCAGCATCTCCGCCTCCCTACGCTGTGCTCCCTCTCTAGAAGCTATCAAACATTCACAGACTGTGGGCAACTGCCAGCTGACAAAACTGTTTAGTCAGCAACAGAGGCAGGGTGGGAGAAGAGGGGCGGGGGAAGTAGCAGGGGGAGGCAAAGAAGGAGGCCTGCAAAGCCGTGTGTGATTCGACTTCTTTTTCTCACAGACAAACGTAAAAAAGTGAAAACAAAGCTCACAATTCCTCAAAAAGGAGTGCTAGCGAGCTAAACTATTTATGATTGTGGTAAAACATCACACTTTGACTATTATGACCTGTTTGATTGACTATCACACAAAACTAATTCTCAAACGAACAGTGTAAGTATATGCTACCTATTGTTTTGATCTTTTTCTAACTTCCTCTATCCACACAGGCTGCTCTATTTCCTGTCATCCATGTCCCACTTACACCAAAGCATTTTCATGAGGACTCGGTTTCACTTTTAGTTTTTCTTTACTACACTTTATCATTTAAAAAGTAAACAATTTAGTCCTGAGATGCCCAAACTTTTCACTACGAAAGGCCAAAAATCAAACTTAACTGACAGGCATGGACTGAAGGTCAAATTCATTTACAGTATATTCTCTACATTCCAATGCATAAATATACATAAAACAAAAGGATATTTTTCTTTTGATATGATATTTATATTTCTTCACCCTCATGTTTTCCAAACCTGCATGACTTTATTTCTTTATTTCTATTTTTATCCACTCAATGAAAGTCAACAGGGTTAAAAACAATGTTAGATCCCACTGACTTTCATTGTATGGAGAGAAAAAAAGAGAAATTTTGCAAATCATCTTTTTTGTAAAGAAGGAAAGTTGTACAGGTTTGGAACAACATGAGGATGAGTAAATTATGCACTGTAAAAAATTAAAAGTTGAGAAAACTTCAGCAGCTTCAGCAGATTTGTGAGTTTTCTTAACTTGTTTTTGTAGGGGATTTGTGAGTTTTCTAAACTTGTTGTTTTCAGTTTATACAACAAAAAGTTTTGTTGTATAAACTGAAAACAACAAGTTTAGAAAACTCAAAAATCTGCTGAAGCTGGTTGCCTTTTTAGTTTTTCTTTACTACACTTTATCATTTAAAAAGTAAACAATTTAGTCCTGAGATGCCCAAACTTTTCACTACGAAAGGCCAAAAATCAAACTTAACTGACAGGCATGGACTGAAGGTCAAATTCATTTACAGTATATTCTCTACATTCCAATGCATAAATATACATAAAACAAAAGGATATTTTTCTTTTGATATGATATTTATATTTCTTCACCCTCATGTTTTCCAAACCTGCATGACTTTATTTCTTTATTTCTATTTTTATCCACTCAATGAAAGTCAACAGGGTTAAAAACAATGTTAGATCCCACTGACTTTCATTGTATGGAGAGAAAAAAAGAGAAATTTTGCAAATCATCTTTTTTGTAAAGAAGGAAAGTTGTACAGGTTTGGAACAACATGAGGATGAGTAAATTATGCACTGTAAAAAATTAAAAGTTGAGAAAACTTCAGCAGCTTCAGCAGATTTGTGAGTTTTCTTAACTTGTTTTTGTAGGGGATTTGTGAGTTTTCTAAACTTGTTGTTTTCAGTTTATACAACAAAAAGTTTTGTTGTATAAACTGAAAACAACAAGTTTAGAAAACTCAAAAATCTGCTGAAGCTGGTTGCCTTAAACTTTTAAGTTTTCTCAACTTTTGATTTTTTACAGTGTGTCCAAACATTCATTTTTGGTGAACTATTCCATTAACCTTCAACAGTCATTTTTTGATTTGGCCATAAATTAAACATTCTTAAAGACTGTGTCTTAAATTTGAATAAAACATGCAAATAGTTAGCATCCATCTGCAAACTCATTTTCTTAAGCCCTACAGGGTACCGTGTCGAACCCAGCACCCCAGGACCAAACCAAGCTTCCCATTCCCTTCGAGGGAGAGGGAACATAATCTTATCTAAAATAGACAGGTTAAAAATAGCTCCAGAGCGAAACAGGATGCCCATCTCTACCCCTGGATGAGTGAACAGAACACCCATCACTAGGGGCAAACGGCTCGGAGAGGTGACCAACTAAGTTTCTCCATCCAGGCTGGGACTTCAACAGACTGGTCAATCTGTCTTTACACTCAGTAAACAATCAAGGTTGGGCATGTTTGTCAAAAGAAGTCTACTAGGGAACCCCAGAGAGTTCATTTTAATTAATATATATTAATCGAGGCTAATCAAGATGTACCAGCCGTCTATTAAAACATTTCCAAGGCTGCGTCTCGATATTAAAATAGACCAAAACAAAAGTACAAAATGAATCCATCCACTCAATAGGGCTGTTGAGACTTTAAATACACTTCAGAATGATTGAATACAAAGTGGAGTAAAAGCTGATGGCCCTTTCTATCACTATCAGCACGGCAGCTCTGATGCTCACAATGGGTTTTCTCTATTCAACAGGCTGGGACTTCAACAGACTGGTCAATCTGTCTTTACACTCAGTAAACAATCAAGGTTGGGCATGTTTGTCAAAAGAAGTCTACTAGGGAACCCCAGAGAGTTCATTTTAATTAATATATATTAATCGAGGCTAATCAAGATGTACCAGCCGTCTATTAAAACATTTCCAAGGCTGCGTCTCGATATTAAAATAGACCAAAACAAAAGTACAAAATGAATCCATCCACTCAATAGGGCTGTTGAGACTTTAAATACACTTCAGAATGATTGAATACAAAGTGGAGTAAAAGCTGATGGCCCTTTCTATCACTATCAGCACGGCAGCTCTGATGCTCACAATGGGTTTTCTCTATTCAACTCTGGCGACTCCCTGCTGAGGACAGAGGAGATTACAGCCCAGACCGCTGGTTGACTGTTCACTAGAACATGCCTTTGAATTTTCAATGGTCTTCTTGCTTTACGCGTCTGAACAAACACATCTCCACCCTACATCAGCCTGCATTGTGAGAGGAGAAGCTATTAGAAAAATGAGAAAAGGAGGATTTGTTTTTTAACCTTGCCTCTCCGCGCGGAGAAAACAGTAGACAACGAAAAAATCTTAAAATATAATATATATTGTTATTATTAAAGGCAAAAACAAGCGCAAGTTGATGCTTATATAAAGTAATGCAGAAACAAAAAAAGTTAAATATTTGCATAAGGTGATGAAGCAACACATTCCCATGTTGGTTCAGAGTACATTTACAATGGTTTAATCTTTTAAAATCACTTTGCGATTCCACAAAAGATAGCGACTTATCTTTAATTAGCAATGTTTCTCAAAACTATATTGTTATGGTGACGATGGGCAAAATTAATTCCAAACATAAAACCTCTAAATCAGACGTTTTCCACTTTTACAGACCCAGGAACCTCCAGTATAAAAACAAAAATTACATTATATACTGCTTATTAGATCATTTGCGAGGAATGTAATTTAATTCTATGTTTTATGTAGGCTGTGGTCTCTTCGGACCCCCTGGACTACCTTCCGGGACCCCTGGTTGTACATAATTATACACCATGCAGTAGATCACCATAAACCACAGCATAATCTCAGCAATATCCTCAGATTACCAACTAAAGAAAAAAGGCCTTTATTTACCTCTAAAAGGTTTAGACAGTACTTTACACCACTTTCGGGTAGTAATATGCAACTTTTAAGGGAAGATAAGGTACAAAGTTGTCCCTTTAAGGTTAGTGCCCCATTGCACTTTAGTGCATGGTATAAAAGTTACTGTACAAATCAACCAATATGTAGTTAAAAGTCAGCGGATTGCGGGGAGGCAGCGAGTGAATGATGCAGGCCTCCTGGAGCCCAGTGTTGAATTTGGTAATGGAATGTGAACTGCTCATCCGGATCTCTGCACATTCTGATTCTCCAAAGAGACGCGAGAACGAACAGAGGATGATGGGAGGAGGGCGCAAGCACATACACACCCGCACGAACAATATGATGCATCCGAGTAATTAGTAATCCAAAACTGAGATGGTTTAAATTGTATCGTCGATGTGGCTGCTTGGTGCAAATATAAAAGCCGACTTTTCTTGTATGCCTCTTCGGCGTTCATCTCGTGCAGCAAACCCAACCCAAAGATAGTCACGACGACAGCGAACTTCCTCCTTTGAAACTTTTGACATTCCCAAACATTAAGTTTGCAAAGTGTGACTGACGAAAGAAGGGTGGTTTGGTGAACAATAATAACTTGTCGATGGTGAGGAAAAGTCGAAAGCACAAATAAAACGTAAATACAACATGTCCCGACAAGGTCACAATATAAAGGGAAGCGTGTCCAACCCCCCACGCGTTAGCCTCGATCAAAGTTCAGATGTGGATGCTTCTTCGGTTCACTCTAAAATACTCACTTTTGATGACAATATATGAGCTAAACTTCCTTTTGTTAAATGGGAGATAACGCCACATTAGTGACACTGAATGTATGGTTATTTAAAGTGCTAAAGTTAACTCAGGTATGAATTACATGTGCGCTGGTTAGACGCGAGTGAATTCCTGTAGTCAGGCGTTCAACCTTTGGATGCGAGAACGAAACGAGGAAGCACAAACCCCGGGCGAGGAAAAAAGATCGGACATCATCTCAACATCTTCGGTCTTCCAAGTTTAAAAACTTCCAACATAGTATCCATCGACCAAAGTTTGCAATCGGCAGGATGGAGAACGTAAACAACAACAACAACAAGTAGAAAAGTGCACAATACTTACGCTTGACTTTGTCAGGGTTGGGCTGATTGTGCTGAGGCATGGTGATGGTGAAAAGAGATGATGGACTTCGAAAAAAAAAACTGCAAACTTGTTCCGGAGAGCGATCAAAATGGCGTATTTGAGGATGTGCAAAGTTCGCCAACTGGATACTTCACATTGCCTACTGTGTTAGCTCCCTAAAGTAATGATGGCCATCGACACTTCCGACGAATGAGGGTCAGAAAAGTCACTTTTTCCTCAAAGTGTGTTCCTGAGCGCTGTTCAGTGAACGTGATAAGTAGACGCATCACGTGTTGCTCTAGTCTCCAAGGGGACGTGTGTTACTGAAGCTGCCACTGGAGTTCAGCTGTGAGCATCTCTACGGGAGGGGTGGAAAACTTCACTCCTTCAGCCGCATCCGATTGATTATTCACGATAGATAGATAGATAGATAGATAGATAGATAGATTTGATGTAGCAACAAGTGTCTAACAACAACAACAACATCTTTTCAAAGCTTTTTGTAGACATACAAACAGATTTTGTGATAATGCATATTTACAAGTATATAAAATATTGTTTAAATTGTATAACAGTTGCTATTTTATGTTGCGTAGACAATATAAACTCGTAGACGATATAAACTAAAATGTAACCGTAATAGTGACGGGATACTGATGATGCAACACGCTTTGGCGCCTTCTTGCTATCACAAGACAAACACCTGTTGGTCGTCATACTATAATGGGGCATTCGTCATCCCAAAAAATATTGTGGAA
Source organism: Sinocyclocheilus rhinocerous (assembly GCF_001515625.1). Taxonomy (NCBI): domain Eukaryota; kingdom Metazoa; phylum Chordata; class Actinopteri; order Cypriniformes; family Cyprinidae; genus Sinocyclocheilus; species Sinocyclocheilus rhinocerous. Next base: position 1,555,443 of record NW_015658519.1, on the reverse strand, counting down.
GGGCGTTTAATAGTCTCCGAGAGAAACGAGGAGTTAAATGTCAAGACGAAGACGAAGTAATTCGAGGTAGCTCCCGCCTTTCTGTGAATTTCGACAACAGCCCTGTGCAAATCGTGGGTCTATGAATGTAACTCAGTATGCAAAGATAATAAAGTATTAAGTCCTTTGGAGTTTTTTTCTGTGACATAGTTAATATTTTGATTAATGGTGTTTGAGTTTTCAGTGTGCAAATATTGCAACCTTGAAGATGCGTTTGGTTACAAATATAGGCTACATTTTGACATACTCAAAAATCCGTTTCTTAACTGAGCTAAGATTAGGCTGCATATTTTGCTAAATTTGAGTGAAAACGACTTGCTTTAACAGTCAAGAAGTAAACAAATAAATAATTTATGAGAGAGATGATACTTCCATTCTTTGGAGAGAACTTTAAACATTTCAAAACATTTACCTTCAGTCATTATCACTTGAAATTTGTATAGGCTAGTTAACTCATATAGGCTAGGGCATTTGACTAATGTATAGATGTGCCTCAAAAACTGTTAACTAGTTACATTAACTTAGAGGTTTAAATCGCTTTTACTGGGATAAGTCTTATACCTGAGAGGTGTCACAGCAGCAGCATTGGGTCTGTGAGTTTGTGGTTGGGCTGCCACTAGAGAGCAGTCTCTGCATCACCTTATGTAATCACATGAGAGTGACCTTGTGCTGGTATAAGCAATGTTTCTGACCCACAGTGACCTGGGTAATTGCCTCTGGCCTACATAGTGTTCTCCATCCTGCACAAAGTTCCATGTTCCTTTGTATTAGTATGATTAAAGTTTTTTTTGTCTTTCCTTTTCCTTTTTTAGTTTTTATTTTCTCTATTGTTTCTTTTACAGAAATTTTTGATTAATTAAATGTAAAGCTTTTGGTTTAGGATGGAATCTACGAATTTACGATCTCTAAATTAAAAACTGAGAAAGCGATAAGATTGAACACAATTCAAAATAATGCTGATAGTTGATAGCTGAAGTTGATACAGCTATCAGGTACAGCTCACTTCTGTGTTGTAATGAGTGTGAGCGTGTGTTTATGCACATATGGATGTTACAATTATTTGAAATACCTGTGTATGAGCATGTGTTGAAGAAACACATGCTTCTAGTAGCTTTACACACAATAAACCTTACCAATTTGACAACAGTGCCATCTGATGGTAAATAGTATGTAGCCTACTGCTTATCAGTGGTCTCGGAGCAATCTACACTAAAACATTTTACTCAGAGTTTATTCTATTTTACGAGGGCATTTTTTTTTGGTTCTAATACTACAGGTATACAGGTAATTTACTGTATAATAGTTTATTGTATAGTGTATTAATGTGGAGGCAGGAAAGTAGGGATGAGAGAAGGGACATGGGATTGGGACTTGACCTGTTCAGACTCAAACTGGATCCCCTTGAGCCAACTGTTCTTGCAGTATGTGTAATGAGCAAAAATAGTAGCTATTTAAATATTAGTAATAGTCAGAAATGTTTTATTTTACAAAAGGACTGAATGTTGATTATTTATTTTTTTTTTTGTAAATGTAATCTTGATTTTGGGTAAATTCATTATCCATAAGTGTAAGTGTATGAAGACAAAACCATTGATGAATGGCAATGCTTTAAAAAAAAAAAAAGGTCATTTCATATGAATGTACCTTTCACGTTTCATATACCTTTGTGAGATTTAGTCAAAAGATGTAGGTTAATTGATCGAATTTTGAGTCTCTGGAAAATAGTGATCTATGACATTGTATTTTGTTGAACTTAAAAGGTTTCTGATTTGTGGACACATCAATGTTTGTAGATTTGTGGAGTAAAAAATAGTTTTATTTTGATAAAAAGATAAAATTAGACCCTTGGGATAAGATGACCTCCCCTGAACTAGAAGGCATAGAAGGACCCAATTACTTATTGTAATGAATGGAGTTATTATTCAGTATTAGAAGTACATTTCAGACACCTTGCTTTTCATTAAAACCCATTAAGTTGTCTAATTGAAATCATTAATTTTGCATTTATAGTGTTGCTATTATGACATTTGTTCAATTAAAATATGGACAATTAAATATATATAAAACTTTTATCTAAATATGTTACCATTTAAAAGTAAATGCACATTGTTTTTGAGGGGGCATCGTCCCCATCTTACCCTAATGTTGTTAATAATAATGTTTTTTTATTTTATGTAATACTACTCGCTTGGGGGCGCTTAAGGCACGTTTGGTTCTGTTTGTAGATTTGTGGAGTAAAAAATAGTTTTATTTTGATAAAAAGATAAAATTAGACCCTTGGGATAAGATGACCTCCCCTGAACTAGAAGGCATAGAAGGACCCAATTACTTATTGTAATGAATGGAGTTATTATTCAGTATTAGAAGTACATTTCAGACACCTTGCTTTTCATTAAAACCCATTAAGTTGTCTAATTGAAATCATTAATTTTGCATTTATAGTGTTGCTATTATGACATTTGTTCAATTAAAATATGGACAATTAAATATATATAAAACTTTTATCTAAATATGTTACCATTTAAAAGTAAATGCACATTGTTTTTAAGGGGGCATCGTCCCCATCTTACCCTAATGTTGTTAATAATAATGTTTTTTATTTTATTTAATACTACTCGCTTGGGGGCGCTTAAGGCACGTTTGGTTCCCATTTCTCACAAAATATCTCACCTCTGACTCTGGTACCCATTTATATGTCTGTATAAGCTACCTAGGCCTACAGTACGACAAGAGCGCTGTGTAAAACATGATCATCTTTAGAACATGTATGTTCTAAGTAAGTTAATTTTAAATGTCTTAAATTCTGATTTGCTTTTTACACTTATTTAGATTATTTCGAGTCAACTGTAAGACTTTTTATATTAGAAAAACCTTAAGATTTCAAACGTTCTAAATATAAATTACAGTTTTTTTTTTTCTAAACCTGAATACATTTTACAACGATTCCAATAAATATGCAGCACGAAATAAAAACGTTATATTAAAACGTGAGGTTTTGTCAGTCAGGTGCACGCTGACGTCATCATGGCGCAAGAAAGTAAAGGAGGAGTGTGAACGTAGGTGACATCTCCTCCATTCCTCTACAGTCGACTTTATCTCAGTCAACTGTGGGAAATGCGTGACAGAAGTAAGTTAATTCTTCTTGAAATGCAGCAGTTTGCTGATAAGAGGAAGTAGACTCCAGACCTCCTCCACAGACTCTGTTAAGCGTAGGATGGGACTGACTTTGACCGACAAATACAACTCGATACTTTTCACACTGGAATTGGGTGAGTCATTGCGTTAAGATATATGCAGAATATTGATTCTTGTTTTGTTGTAATAATTAGATTTAAAAAAAAAAAAGCTGGAATTCAATTTTCAGACCTTGCCTTTAAATACATTATAAAATATATCCTTTTTTTATTTAATGTAATATTTAACCTATGTATTTATTGAATGTTACTGTGAAGGTCACAGTTTAGTTAATTTGGGCTGTTTGGGTTATTAATTATAAATTGAGGATGATATGAAATACTCAAGCTTTTTTTAAGCGCGAAATTTTGTGTGTATTATTCTGGGTGATTTATTCTGGTGTATTTCAGTTTCATTGTTACAGGCAGCGTGTGCTGGAGGAACATGTGAAAACGTATTTAAAGGTTTCTCAGACTGCCTGCTCAGCCTTGGAGAAAACATGGTGAACTATCCCCAAGAGCTGGATGACCGCGAAAACCTACAGACCATCTGCTCGTAAGTACACACTATCTGCAATCATTTCTGGAAGAAGCTAAGCATTAAATATCTGGTGGTCTTTCTCATATTCACATATCCATGAGTAGAACTCGTGCCATCCGTGACTCAGACTCACAATACTGAAACATATTTCATTCGCAAGGACTAAAACAGATTGTGCACTTTATGTTTATCCTCATGCAGATATTGGAATGACTTCCACTCGTGTGCCTCCACCGCAATCGCAGATTGTCAAGAAGGAGCAACAGACCTCTGGGAAAAACTGAAACTGCAGTCCCGGAGCTTGAACTATCAGGGAAGCTTGTTTGAATTATGCTCCGGGGATAATGGAGTATCCAGAGTTTTATTACCAGTGGAACTGAAGATATTGCTGATGTGTTTTACCACACTGGTGGTTTGGCTTGCTTTTGAGTAATAAACCTGAAGATCTGACCTGAAACAAGTTACAGAATGGATAATATGCATCCCTGTCTCTCTTCAACTGACTCAGTACATGTTTTGATTCACATGATATGATGATTATGTTAAATATAGGACTCGTTGGCACTCCTTGACCTATGGAAGAATTCCGAAGTCACTCTCTTAAATGGGTCTTAGGTCTTTTTTTCTTTTTTTTTTACCAACATTTGAAAATGATTCAAAGTAAAAATGTGAAATATATTATATGAAAAAAATATTATTTTAAAACACATTTTTTCTTCTTGGACCATTATTAGGTAAAAATAGTGCATTTTACAACGAGGACCAATAATTAGAATAATTTTTATTATTATTATTTAAAGCACACCTAAAATACATATTATTGTCTGAAAAGCACATATTTAACATCACAGACTTTTAAACATCACATAGACAAATCTGCCCAAATAAAATTAACTTGATAAACTGATTATTTTAATACAGTATAGGATAATGACATTTACTTGTAAATGTACACTTATAAATTAAAAAGGCATTTGGGCAAATTTTAGAAGTGTCTCATCTTTTGTTGACACTGAAACAAATGAAATATGAATCAAATGTTTGAATAAACACCCAGATTTTTTTATTTAAGGTTTTTGTTGTTGTTGCTTGTTTGACTTCTCCATACAGTACATCACATATGATTTGTTGTATTTTGAGATTCTTGATCATCTAAATAGTACATTGAGTTGCTTTAAATAAAATGAACAGCTAAATGCAAGTAATTCCATATATTTTCCACGAGGAGTTGCATGCTCAAAGTTATGAAGCCCCCAGCGTTTTTTCCTCTAATGATGGCAAAAAAAAAAAACTGAACATCTGTCTAAAGCAAGACACACAATACATATTAAAATGGGGGCACATCTCTGGTGGAATATTAATGGCAGGAGAGGCCCAGATGCTCTTTTTATTGTGAATATGAGCCCTTGAGATAGGACCACGACCTGGTTATTAACACGTGCTGTGCTGAAGGTCCTAAGCATTCCCTGAAGGGATTGTGCATTCATCGACTCAAACACATCTGTCTTTTTGTTTGCTACGTAATCTGATGTGAACAAAATAAAAGCAAGTCTAATTCAGTCACCTTGAGAGGAGAAGATACTGTAAGTGGGATGGATCTGTGAGTGGAAAATGAAACAAGATTTCCTTTATTTATTCAATCAACATCGATTGCATCACATATGCACAAATGAATTGTCTCTGTACTGTATATGCAAGATCCAGAGCAGAAACTATAAGTGACTCATAAGTGTTTAATAATTTAGCGACTCCTCCATACTCAAGACAGCATCCCGAACAATAAACCACTCGGACATGATCGCTTCGCATGTTTTGACAGCAGAACTAGATTTCACTATAGATTTGCAGGACAACATTGCAGGTGAACATAGTAAGCTTGTATATAAATTGTCTACTTACACAAAAATTACAGTAGTGTGTTTTACAAGAAAATACTATTTAAGTTCTACTTCAAAATTTCATGTATAATTCATTGTATTAGTTGCCATTCTTTGTAATTGTTTGTAGAATTTACTAGCAATTTCTGAGAAAAAAAAATTCTAATTGCTAATTATACTTATATGGCATTCTTAGAAATATTGAGTAAACATACTGAACCATATTCCCATGCTTTAAATATAGTTTTAAAAAAAAACTTCACCTTTGAAAATCCAGTTGATAACAGTTAATACGACTAGATGTTTAATTGTAAATGTCATAAAAGTTTAGTATAAGCCATGGAAATGCCTCTGATGAATATCATTATGTGAAATATTTAAGGCGTTGTCAGAACAGATGATGGCAGTTGGTATCTGAGGAGAGTCAGAATGTGCTCTTTACAAACACCAGCTGTCTAGAGCAATAATACTACGTAATGTGCACCATCTTATTGTGAAAATATCAGTTCTATGTACCTGTGAAGACTCTAATTACCAGTGTAGATGTACTTAAAGTCCATCAAACAGGTCTGCTTATCATATGAATCATGACTTTATGCATATGGAATTCTTCTGTGCATCTTAAATTTATCAGAACCAGTTTCTTTATATGCAAAATTCTGAATAACTGTCACGTAGAAGAAGGCCATTGTACCGTCATGTCTTCCGTTCTGTGGGCTACAAAACAGAAAGAGTCCAGGCTCTTTCTGGTTGTTAATAATGCAGGAGGTTGTGTGAGTAAATGGGGCAGACGGTAGATCCTATGTGGACCCTGTGGAAATGGAAGCAGCAGAGCAGAGGATGAATAATAAACACAGGTGACATGTTTGAATGCAGAAAGTCAAGGATGAGAGACGGAGATTTCAATGGTTCAGCTCAATGCTCATGAAGATGTTAACATTTGTAATTAATTTAATTTTGTGTGGTAGCTGCGGGGTATACTTCAGGAAGCTGAGGTTACTCAGGTTCTCCGGCTGGCTTTTCATCTGAATGATAGAGTATGGAGTATAAGTGCTACAGTAATTTTGCAAAAATAAAAAATAAAAACAAACATGAATTCTGGAGATGGCAGTGTTAATTCCTTTATTGTGTACTAATTACAAAACAAACAAACAAACATGAATTCTGGAGATGGCAGTGTTTAATTCCCTTATTGTGCGCTATTAATTACAAAACAAACAAACATGCATTTTGGAAATGATAGTGATTTATTTCCTTATTGTACATTACGAATTATAAAACAATCAAACAAACATCAATTCTGGAGATGGTTAATTCCATTATTGTGCACTATTAATTACAAAACAAACAAACAAATAAACATGCATTTTGTAAATGATAGTGATTTATTTCCCTATTGTACATTACTAATTATAAAACAATCACACAAACACGAATTCTGGAGATGGTAGTGGTAATTCCTTTATTATGCACTACTAATTACAAAACAAACAAACAAACAAACATGAATTCTGGAAATGATAGTGATTTTTGTCAACCCTATAGTGCACCACTAATTTTAAAACAAACAAACATGAATTCTGGAAATGATAGTGATTCATTCCCCTATTGTATATAACTATTTATAAAACAAACAAACATGAATTTTTGAGATGGTGGTGTTTAATTCTGTTATTGTGCACCTCTAATTACAAACAAACAAACAAACATGAATTTTGAAGATGGTAGTTTAATTCCTATATATTTGCTAGTTAAATAACAGTAAAAGATACATACAGTACATACATTAGACCCAATTGTTTCAGGAGTCTATGTTTTTTCCACATAGTTTTCATTTAGCAAAAAGTGAACAGTCTTGTTTTACACAGCACAGTTAGTGTGATGAGGCCCCATATGCCAACAGTCAGCCATGATGCGGCCCTAGGGATCTTCTGTGGTCTCCCCAGGCACAACACTACTGTGGACATGAATTTCTCCTAATGTGATGTTAACTGCCCTATATAGCGCTCATAAAAGGTAGCATTGAAAAATTGCACAAAAAGTGCACCTCCAGTAAATTGCATTTGCATTTTAATATACAGTCGGAATGAAACACTGACATGGGTTGGTAATCTGCAAAAATGTCCTGAAATGTACTAGTACTAAAAATGGCATTTGCCTCTTTATTGTAGGAATGCACATAGTGCGTTACATTCCACGGCCATCTGCTCAACGGATCCTGACCACAGTCTATGATCCTGACACTAGATGGCGATGTATCAAACGCAACTCAACGCAACACGAGAAGAACTACACTGAAATCAACATGGCGTCGTGCAGCAGGGCTCAAGTGATCTCTCTCTACAGGATGCTTATGAAAGAGAGTAAAAAATTCCCCTCATATAATTACAGGTACGCTTTTTATTATTCACTGTGAAAAAATATTCTGTATAAATTATAATGATATATATTCGTGCATGTTGTCTTTGTCTAGTTGTCACTGTATTATTAAACTAGTAATTTTAAACGATAATTTATATATGTATATATGTAAACGACGCATGCCTTTTTAATTCGTTTTATATTTAAACTAATATGTCCCATCTACTGGTTATTTACTATAAAAATACTGTTTGTTTTCAGAACATACGCACTTCGCAGAGTGAAAGATGGCTTCAGGGAGAACCTTCATGTTGACAACCCCAAAACACTGGATATGCTCATAAATCAAGCTAGAGAGAATCTGGCGGCCATCAAGAGACAGGCAAGCAATGCCAGCTTTGTTTAATATTCCAGTATGATTTTTATGGCCAACGAACTTGAATGGCCTGATCCAAATAGGAGAATGTAATAATATTTAGAGTTGCTAATAATTAAAATCACATTTAATGTCCTATATCTAAGTATCTCTTATCCTTGTCTCACAGGTTTCCATTGGCCATCTGTATTCTGCCCAGAAGACCATTGTTGAAATAGAGCCTCATTTATAAGTGTCTTCAGAATCAAAATGTCTGGTTTGTTAACCCTTTGGGGTCGACTAACGCGGATACGCGTTTTGTGGCATCTTCTCCTGATAACACCGAAAAGAACTTAAATTACACTTTCAGTTTGATCTTACAGATAAGAGCAATACATCAATCGAATCTGTAAATGGTCTACCAGTTCTCAATAGTCTTGTGAACAAATGTTCTGTATGTGTTTTATGGCCTTATTTCAGTGACTTTAAAATTTTAGTTTTTCATTAAGCACGCATAAACGTTGTTTTCTCAAAAACACAATCACATACTTACATGCTGCCCACATATTATTGTAGCCCAGTTTGTGCTGATTATGGTGCTACTAAACTTAGCCATTAAAATGTTTATTAGCAACTGAAAAAAGCACAAATGTCAGGACATGTCAAAACTTCTCCAGGGCCCAAAACACCCTCGGACCCCAGAGGGTTAATGACAAATCTGTTTATCCTGGGAGCTGCAACACTAGTCGACCACGTTTGTAAAAATTGTATATTAGAGTATGCTGTAAATGTATGTTTATGTTATATTTTTTAGCCAATAAATAAGATGCATATAATGAATGGCTAGAATATGAGAATCACTGTAAATAGAAAAAAAATTACACAAATAGATTACCTACATTTGAGCAACAACACGTAAGTTTGTTTTGCAGATCTTTAAGACATATGGCAATACTAAACATGTTACCTACAATATGGTAGTATGACTTAATTAAAATGTGTTCAAACGATTAAGACAAATGATCATGCAACTAAAAGTCAAGTTCACTTTATTGAACTAAATTTCAGATCGTTGCATCAATTAAATCCTTGTATTGTCAAGTATAGTGAGTCTGAATCCTCAAAGTGTAGTTCTGTCCATCATTATTGTCCCAGTATTTTCCGTGATCAGTTTGACAATACACTGCGAAATGCACTGATGAATCTTCGTCAAAACAGAATGGCGTGTGCAAAACGAAGTCAAACTTTTCCCACTCTAGCCCCTTTTCTTCATTCAGTCTTAATGCAGCTTGTATATCCGAAAATGTCAGCCAGTTGTTTAAAGTGTACCTGACCCCAGCTTCTCTTGCGTTGCTCTGCATCACTATTATCACACCCTTCACTTCAGAAGCGGTTATTGTGACACTCTCCAATGCGACTCCCAGACGGCGTGACTTCATATCAAACTCCAGCGAACTAACAGGCATTTCAAAGGCTGGTGCTAAACGTGCTGAATTCAGATGCTGAAGCTGCTGGTTTGGAGGATGATTCTGGAGTCCAGATGTTTCATTTGCATCATCAGAGATGTCAAAGTGTCTGACGTTTGCCAGATTCAACCCCATCATGTCTGCAAATTGGACTCTCTTTCCACGGACTGGATGTTCCTTGTGTGAGGAAGATTCATGCTGGTATAGGTCTACAGGCAGAGATTTGGCTCTTTGCCTGTCAGTTTTTGGTGAATAAGGTGATGATTCTGGTTCAGACAGACACTCGGTCTTGTCTGAAGTTTGAGTTTCCTCTGACTGCTCCTTGTCCATGAGTATTCATCATATCGACCACTTCAGATGTAATTGAGGAGCGGAAGGTCTTTTAAATATCAGAGCTGGACCTGCAGTCTTTGCGTAAGAAAGATGCTTGACAAATACTATGTGCACATGAGTTGCGTCACAGCAACGTCACTTGTCTTTGCAAACAAATTAGTGATGTCTAATCAGCAAAAAAAAAAGACTTTTAAAAGCCAGAAACCAGCCTAGGGCTTTGAGGACATAGTCATAGTTATTTAATATATTTATCAATAAATAAAAAAACAAAGATTTTACATTGTGCAATTTTTTATTTATTTAAGCTATTTATTTTGACAAGTGACAAGATTTTTCTTCTGTAATTAATGTCATTTAATTCATATTTATTTAGAGTAGCCCAAAAAAATTGATAATTTGTTCCCTAGTTAGACTAAAGCAAAATTTATTATGTAATAATAAAGAATCGTAAAGAACATCCAATCTTTAAAGTCACATTTGGTCTTCCACTGTATGTTGTCTGGTCTGTCAATCATTGTCTAGTGCAGAAACAGTATGACGTATACTGCAGAGTGCTTGTGCGCACATGACAGTGAGCACATATTTCTGCACGTGGATCTGTTTACACCCTTTATGACAACAGAGTGCAGTCGGTTTAATAATTAATTATATTACATTATTATTATGTTGAAGTTGTTTTCCCCTCCAGAATTTCAGTTAGTAGAATCTTGTTTTTAAGGAATAGTTCACCCAAAAATGAAAATTCTGTCATTATTTACTCACCACGTTGTTCCAAGCCTGTATGAGTTTATTTGTTCTGTTGAAGATATTTTGAAGAATGCTGGAAACGTATTATTTGGGAAAAAATACTTTCTTCAAAATATCTTCATTTGTGTTCAACAGAAAAAATAAACTCATGCAGGTTTAGAACAACAAATGATAAAAATTTTTGATTGAACTGTCCCTTTAATCTTAGAGGATTCTTTTGGATTGATTCCAAATTATGATTAAATTCCTTAGGATTTTGAAAGGGGTAAATTAGGTAATTGGGGACATTTGACACTGGGGTTTTACATATAGCCTATAAATAAATGTCTTACATAATTCCCTTTAAAAGGGGGAATTGCTATCTTTTTCCTTTTTTTAAAGACGTTAACACTTAAGGGTATTTTAGCTAACCATTATGTATTATTGAGCAGGATCATTTAGGCTATATATATAAGTCATTCTAGTTTTTTATTTATTTATTTATTATTATTATTATTATTATTATTTTAGGTCTATTATCGTTTCTAGTTTTGGTAGTAACTCGGTTATACTAATTTACCCTCATGGAACGTTATTTATAATAAATCAGAATAACCCGAACGGCTTTTAAAATAGATAAAGTAACAAACCCAAACTGTTTTACGAGCCTGCCTTAAGCAGGAACTGACGTCAAATGTTTGCGACAGATGTTGGTAGCCGTTTTTTTGAACATTAAGCCACGGAGTTCAATCAGCTTGTTTCTTTTTGCTCGACTGATCTCATAAAAATGTAGACATTGCGCATAGATATCAAAATGTCGCCAGAGCTGGAAAAGTGCCCGAGAAGCCTGTTGGTGTGCGAGAAATCAAACTTCTTGAATGAAAAGTCTCGGCATGACATCCACGTGTCGAAGCACAACTTTAATTACAAAGTGAGTTTAATCATTAAACATTTGCTCAACATATTGATTTTTCAACTGTGCTTCGATTGTATTTGGATGCCGCTGTGTCCGCAGATCTCAGTGCTGGTACCTGAATGTGGGATCCTGCCTGCCAATGTCAGCAGCGTCATCCACAGCTTCAGCCCTTATTATTTAGTGCGGGATCTGCCGGTTTATCAACTACTGGAAGAACCGTTCCTCGAGTCACTTGTAAAGAAGGGTAGGATGAGAAATATGCTATTGTACGTCAATATCATTTTTTTTTGTATTGAATCAGATATTTAGATTTTTATCTTTTTACACAGGAAACTTCTATGCGCTTTCTTACAACACCAAAATTGATGAAGACAATGCCATTGCACTACTTTCCAGCGGTAAGCAAAATACTTACACGGATAAACATCATTGTCTGGATGGCCGGTTGCATAAACAGCTTAGACTAGTCTTAAAAGTTAGTCATTATTTCTGCAGGATGAGTCATAAAAAAAACAAACAAATTCTTTTACGTAACGTAGATTGGTCTAATTTGAATCTGAAAATTAAGACCGATTACCACTTGGTTAACTGCTGGCTAATCAAACTAGTTCTTAAGACACAGTCGTAACATAGTGACTATGTTTATGCAACTGGTCCTTAGTGTATTCTAAAACCCCCATAAAATTACATGGTTTTGAAACTTTTTTTTTTTCTGCTATAATTGAGATAATTGCTTGTCTTCAAACTCTACTACTTTTGATATATTGAATTAATGTGGTTGGTTAATTTAGTATTTTACATTAATCATGATATTTTGTAAGTCCAGAAGTTATGTTCTATACATTTTATCTTGATTTCCCCCCCCATTTTATTTTAAAGTTATTACTTTAATATATTAATATTAACATACTTGCTAGTTGGTTTAATTTAAAATGCCAACATCTGCTAAGAGTTAATTGTGACAAGCACATTAGCATATAGACATGGACTAATAGACATGAAATATTAATTTTAAACTGTTTTTTTTTCTTTTCAGGTCAGTTAATTTTGTCTCTAGATAAAGACACATATGAACAACTTGGCTTGGAGGGACGCCCATCTCTGTACAATCACAAAAAAGCCATGAGATTTGGTAAATCTCTTTATTCTCAGTAGCTTTTTATGCATGAAATGAAGGTGTTTTATGTGAAACATAACATTTTCTGTGAACATAAATACTAGTATTATAATAATAATTATAAAATGTCTTTGTTTTGCAGTCGTGACTCTGGATCTCACTGACAAAAGCTTGACCCCAGGCACCAAACGATACCAGCGGGTTCTCTCAAGTTTGAAGGACAGACTACCACTCAGATATGACTTTCTTTTCACTAAATACAACACAGGTTTGTCTTAAGCAATCCATCATCCCCATCACTGACCTTAACAAACACATTTTTAAATTGCCTTAGCCTTTTGTATTTCCAAATTTTTCAGGTTCAGATGAAGATCACACTCTTAACAAGCTGTTGTCCCAGTACTCATACGAGGAACACAAGCCTGCTTTCAGCCATCACACCCTGAAAAATATACCATGTCCCACACTTTACCCATCAGATATACAAGGAAAGACACTGTCATGTGACCCACATCACTTCTTGGAGTGGCTTGGAGCGGTTAACCTGGACATCAGCTGGTGAGTGAGCTGAGGAACGGTTATAAAGTGTTAAATTCACAAAAGCCAGTTGCTGTATCATGCAGTGCTCTTATAGGATTGTCATCTGCTAAATAGTCGAATTGGCTCCATATATTGTACAATTAGTACCTGAAGACTGTGGCACAAAGAGACTAAATGAATTGTCTATGACAATAAAGGAGTTCTGGGTGTGTTTGACTGCATTTCTCAATTTAACTGTGTATGTTTTCAGTGAAAATGCTGCTGACAGTTTCCTGTCGACATATGTGTGTCCAGAGCCCCAGAGCTCTGTCAGTCAGGCCTTGCTGTGCACCGTTACTGGCTTTATCTCACCTGAGAATGTGTTTGTGCTGCTGCAAGAACTCAGGTGAGAGCCCAGCATTACTGTCACCTACTGTATCCCAACTTAATATGCAGAGACGACTAGAAGTATGCCATTTGTAAGATAATTTCCCCATAAACACAGTGGCATTATTACAACATTGATCAAGATAGTCATTATTTTCAAAGTTCTGTGTCGTAATTTTTGTGAAAAACAAGTGCCTTGAATTGTATTGACTGTGCACTGGTAGTGTACTTCAAATACTTAAACTACATTTAAAATAAATTCATATTAATTAAATAAAAGGCAACTTAAGTGTACTTAAAGAGTACACATTAAAAATGCACTTTATTATACTAATTTTAATGTGGTGACTAACATACCAAAGGACTTGTAAAGTAATTGATTCTAATTTTAACAGTAGTGCTAGTGTGTTATACAAGATTATATTTAAAATCAATATATTTTAAATGCACTAAATTGCAACTTTATCATTACTAATGTGTAATTAAATACAGGTTGACCCAGAAAAACTTTATCACAAGTACATTTAAATAATCTTTTATAGAAATGTACAATCTTGTCTTTTTTAATTGAATTTTATAAAATGTTTGTTTTTTTAATATTTTAATATTGTATTCATGATATTTTGATGAATGTTTAATTTGTGTCTGCCATGATATGGCAATAAATTTACATATGACATGTTTCAATAGATATGTCATTACAGTATATTTTAGTTTTGTAAATTCTTGTCAGGGCATTCAGTACACTTTAACCATATTTCATAAGACAACAGAAGTAATAATGAGATTACAAAGATGTACATTTCTGTCATGACAACTCTCGGATTGGCATGGTAATGTACATGACAATGTTAATGTATTTGGACTTGGCGGAATAGATCTGCTACGCGGCTGCTGTGGCAGAGCAAGTACCTAGACTTGCTACTGACAATACATCCACAACATGCTGCTGTGAGCATGTAAGAAATACTGCTGCTGCACATATAACATATATGGAATAACCCCCATAGCATACATGAATCACCCCTTAGCAGATCTATACAGGTGGAGCTGGGGAAGGTGGAGGGTTTCTGAAGTGTGCTGCAAACTGCTACCACAAGCATTAGCCAAGTATTTAAATGTTGAGCAGCGAGCTCATTGGCTACCGATACAGGAGAGAACCAATCAGCTGTGACGTGATGTCATTGTCATACTGAGTTAGATCTATCGGACCGCGTCATCTAGAGTTTCATGCCAGAACCTTGTGTATAAAGTCCCCCTTAGTGGGTAAAAAACCCTTTAAAGTTCAGCTAATTGTATTTAATGTTAAATTATAATACATTTACATTTAATTGCAACTAAGTGTCTGAAAACTGTGTATATATAAGTGTAATATTAAGTAATATTTCTAAGACATACTCTTATTAGAAGTATAGTATAGTGTACTTTTGAAACTTACAAGCTGTTTATTTCTCTGCCCTGAATCATCCAGGCAGTATTTCGATGAACCGAAGTTTACACCGTGGATCTCCCTCACTGTGCATGGATTTATGGATAGTCCTGTGTCGTGGGGAGCCACAGAACATGGATTCCTCAAAAGTGGTGAAAACTTCTACAATTTTGTTTGCTTCAAGAATCAGGACTACTGGTTACACATGGCTACCGGTGCTCAAGACGGCTGCCCACCCTAAAACTGGACATTTGACACTGAGGGACCTCTTTTTTTTTTTTAATTCATGCAACTTTGTTATAATGTAAAATACAAACATAAATATAAAATGTACGCTGTTGTTTCAAGTTTTTTTTATTAAATTATAAGAGGACAACAGTAAGTAAAAAAAATGTATAGAATATCAATTTATTTGGACCAGTCATTTTCACAGCTGTTACATGTTCAGAAACCTAAAAATAATCTTTACAGATTGTACAATTTATAGCATTTAGTATATCAACTATAAGAAATATGCCTTGCCATTTTATATATATATATATATAAAATAATCTAATTTTGACCAGCATTTGAAACTAAAGGCAGATCACATATTATGTACAGCTATGCTGAAAGTCCGAAAATGCTGATAATAGATATAATTTTGTCAGTGAAGTGACTGGAACAAAGTTATTTTCCTCAGGTATAGAGTCAGCAATGTTTTACATCAAACTACAACACCCTGTATACAGAATTCAAAAGACATCCATAATAGAGAGAGGGTTGAGCTCAAATTTACAAAAGAAAAAAAAGTCACAATTAAACAAATTTCAGATATTGTAAAGCTGCATAAAGAAAATTAGGATGCGTTTCTGGTTTTGCGTTTCAGGGTTATTAACAGATATTGAATGTTAATTATCACAGATCAAAGTTTCATTGACAGTTTACAAGTCAATGAAGCAGAGTTATATAATTATTATTTAATTTACAAGTGTCACAACAATAATCATTATTACAGCCTGGACAGACCTGATACAAGCATACAAGTAATAACAAAAAAGCCTGCCTAAAAAGATGGGTCTTAAGGTGAGATTTAAAAACATAATTGAGGAGCTGCATGACTAAAGGTTTGAGACCACATAGAAGTTGTGTGAATTCGAGGGTGAACAAGAGTGAGTACAGAAGATGATCTTAGAGTGCGAGTAGGAGTGTAGATATGAAGGAGGTCAGATAAGTATTATTGAGTGCCTTGTAAGAAGAAGGATTTAAAGTCAATACGGTACTGAACTGGGAGCCAATGCAAGTGTTGTAATATGGGAGAAATGTGTTCAGTTATAGGAGTTCTGCAAATAATATGTGCAGTTGAATTCTGTACTAACTGAAGTTTATTTAGAAGCTTTGAAGGCAGACCATAAAAAAAAAAGAGCATTACAATGCTCAATACAGGAAGTGACTAAAGCGTGAACAAGAATTGCTGTGCTCTTTACCAAAAGCCAGATGAAGTCGATTAATATTACGTATGTGGAAATATGCAGAGCGAATGGCACAGTTTATATATGCTTCGAATGATAAAACACTGTCAAAGATGACACCCAAACTTTTAACCTGTTCAGAAACAGACACTGGAAAATTATCTATATTCACTAAGGAACATTTAGACTTGGCCAGATTGGTTTTTGTACCAAGAAGAAGAATTTCAGTCTTACTAATATTTAGTTTAAGAAGATTTGATGTAAACCAGTCTTTAATCTCAGCTACACAATCTGAGAGGATAGACAGAGGAAAAGTAGAGGTGGGTTTGGAGGACTGGTAAAGTTGGGTGTCATCAGCATTGAAGCGGAATTGAATACCAAACATCCTAAAAATATTACCAAGAGGTAGAAGATAAATAATAAATGAGAGGACCTAAAACTGAGCCCTGTGGAACCCCAGGAGTAAAATATGAAGGCTTTGATGTAAACTGCTTCAGCTGTACAAATTGAGTACGACCCGTTTGATAAGCTCGAAGCCAGCGAATTCCTATGATTCCAATAGACTCCAATCTGTCCAACAAAATACTGTGCGAGACAGTATCAAATGCTGCACTCAAATCAAGCTAAATAAGAATCGACAGAAGTCCTGAATCAGCAGCTGCCATTAAGTCATTGGAAATCTTAACTAATGCAGTCTCAACACTATGATGTGAACGGAAGCCAGATTGAAATTGCTCATACAGACTATTATCAGACAGATGATCCCGGACCTGGGCTGCAACAATCCTTTCCAGTATTTTAGAACGAAATGGGAGATTTGAAATGGGGTGAAAATTATCAAAGTTACTCGAATCAGCCCCCGGTTTCTTAGGTATAGGAGTTATCACAGCAGTTTTGAGTGAAGACAGAACAATACCAAAAATCTAGCGAAAAGTGTGTAATATCAGTAATTAAAGAAGAGAGAGAAGGTAAGCAGGCTTTAACCAGATACGCTGGAATAGGATTCACATGACCGGTAGTAGACTTAGATTTTTTTATAAAATGGACTACTTCCTCCATGCTCGGATGTAGTGGAAAGAGTATAAATTAGAGGTTGGTCAGAACAAATAAAAAGAAATGACTTAATATTATCTTTTGTAATTATATGCTTACTATTTTTATAAATGTGTTTTAATGCATACATTAATATATACCTATCAAACATTTAGAATAATTAAGATTTTTGAAATGTATTGACAAATCCCTTATGCTCACGGTGCAGCTTGGTGTTGGACAAAGAAAAGAACATGAAGAGTTTTTGCAAAAACAGTTAAGTCCGTTTTTTAAAATGTAAAAAAAACAAACATGTTTTTTATTATGTTATCATGTTTTTGTGTTTTGCTGTGTTGGTTAGCTGTATTTTTTTAGTAATTGTTTACTTAAAATAATCCAACTGCAGTTTGATTGAGATTAACTGGAATGCACAATGAAAAAAACATGATTTTTGAAAATGGTTAAAAACTGAGTTATTTGTTTCTGCAAATTAACTCTTCATATATTTATGATTTAACGGCAGCAGTGATGATGAGCACCAGTCATTGTTGCCACATTTCTTGTTTCTCATGCCCACTTCACGAGTGCCTGCTGGGTGGTGATCAAACGGACAAGGAGGTACTGTCACAAGCGGAGGTAGTCACTCCACAAATCTTGCCAGTGGTTTTCTCTTATCTTGGTTATTTTGTCATAAGCTCTGCTGCCATACTACTCCATTAATTGATACTATAAATATATTTTCAGGCTAATAAAATCTGTACAGGCTCCCTTAATGTTTTCATTGCCTGTTTGATCAGCCATTAATTCTAACGGCCTCTCTATGTAGCAGTTTAAACAGATGCCTGACATTTTACAAGTTTCCTTCCTTTACCAGCAAGAGCTACTTTTGTCAGAGAGAGGTTCTGGTAGTCAATAACAAAGGATATGGAACATTAACGTTGTTGCTGTTTATTTACAATGGTGGAGAAAATTAATCGAAAACACACCTCAATTTAAAATAAAACCTAGATCAACAATTCCTTGATTAGTTCGAAACCTTGCTTATTTTAATCCTTATTGGTCCAAACCACCCCTTATTTTAGTTAAAAAAGATTTTATTTTTTATTTATTCCTGTGAATGCAAAGCTGAATTTTCCACAGTCATTACTGCACTCTTCAGTGTCACATGATCTTTATTAATTATTATTGGTGCTCAATTATTTCTTATTTCTATCAATGTAAAAAAAAAAAACTGATACATTTTTTCAGGATTCTATGATTTATAGAAAGTTCTAAAAGAACAGTGTTAACTTCTTTATCTAACAATAAATCTTAATAAATAATAAATCTTTTGTAAGATTATAAATGTGTTTACTGTCACATATGGATGCACCGATAGGATTTTTTTTGGTCGATACCGATACCGATTTTAACAAACAACTATTGGCTGATTCCGATACCAATATTGGTCAATTGCATTTTTAACTTTAATAATAATAATAATAATAATAATAATAAAGTACAGCGTTTAATGTACTCAAAAAGAAAAAAAATCATGAAGAGTCTTGAATGAGCTCTCTTAGTCATAGCCAATACAGCATCATCTTTTCTAGATTTACCAAAGACCAAATGTATTAAACAAAAGAAAAAACTGTCAATGCAATAAAAACATGAAATCATTTTTTTTTCAAGATTTTAAAAATGTTTCAGCATGGAAAAAAAAAAAAAAAAACGCTACTACTGTAAGCGTTAATTTTGAGAGGAAAAAAACTGCCTAAATTAGTAGGCTGTACGTTGCATTTTATTATTGCATTCAGAAATAATGTAGGCTAAAATAATGGTAAATAAAAGCAAAATTACAAACACAATTAGGCTATTTTAGTTCCCTTCTATCCACAACAAATCCTCTAAAGTTGTATTTAGGCTAAATATAAGCGTCAAGCCAAAACAAATTAATTTAAAAACTAAACTGAAGCCTACCTCCCTCATTCTGCACAAATCCAAATGTTTCTGGCACTGCATTGTTTTCCCAACTGTTACTCCGTAATTTATGGTCATACCAATGCTGGTTTGTCATACAGATAGAAGCAAAACAGCATTCAAAGAAGTACTTGTGCTGTCCAATCTATAAAGACTGTCTGTTCCCCAAATAGTGAGGTCAAAATATAAATTTAATGCAGGATCTAGAAAAAATCTTATCGTGATTAAACCAGAAAAATGTAAAATAAATGAACAAAAACAATTTTTAAAGTTTGGGCTCCTAAACATTAGATCACTCTCACCCAAAGCAGTT
>NW_015658519.1:1524627-1534987 GCF_001515625.1 Sinocyclocheilus rhinocerous | reverse complement strand
ACTGCCTCAATTCGGCGTGGCATGGAGGTGATCAGTTTGTGGCACTGCTGAGGTGGTATGGAAGCCCAGGTTTCTTTGACACTTCATTTCCAGCGATATCGTTGACTTGATTGTAAATGATTGCAAAGATACTATTTAAACTGAACTTAGCTGGATGATGACATCACTGAATTCAATGATGAACTGTCTTTAACTGAAAAATTAGTGTTTACTATTGTCATTTTGCATTATTGACACACTATTTTCCTAATTAATGCTGTTCAGTTGCTTTGACACAATCTGTATTGTTAAAAGCGCTATATAAATAAAGGTGACTTGACTTGACTTGACTTGACAATTACTCTCCAAACTCAGCACAATTTTTTTTCTTTCGTTTTGTTAATCTGTTAATGATTTAAGTGAAATATATTTTGTGTATAGGCCTTTATATTCCTTTTTATGTAGCCTATATAGTTTTATTCTGTTTTCTCCGTTCACAGAAACGCTGCAGGTGCGTGATGTGACCTTGTGTGAATCTGTGTTCTACACTGGTTTAAAACAAAAAGCTGCATATTACCAAAGTCCCTTTAAGACAAGTCATGTCAATCAGCAGCAATCTTTGAAATGCCTCTCGGGCATGCAAGTGCAACTACTATCTCTTCGAATGAGGAAACATCAAGTTCTCCAAAACTGTTGACTAAGCTTTCATATTTGAAATCACCAAAGAAATCTGACAACAACTGTGTCATAAATGTTGTTTCTTTTCCACAAATATCGTTATAAAAAGCTTATTTTTCAGGCTAAGATCAGCCAGTGTGCAGTCCTAAGCGCACGTCTCAAAACGTTGACTGTTTCTATAGCAACCGGGACTTCTAACGGCAGCTGCAGTGATGCGCTGACTTTACCAATTAGCGATTGGCTCTTTCATTCAGAAGGCTGGGCTTCCTGCATTTGAGCGGCCATATTGAGCGTTGTATTTTTCCCCATTCAAAACTATGCGAGTAACATGTCTTGGGTATTCTATAGTCTTTGATATTACCTGCCATTCATTCTCACTTAAATGTAGACCTAATGCTTGGCGGTTCGTGACATATCCTCAGATAAACTCTAATGCCGGTGCATTGCCATTGCGACTTACCTATGATGAATTTACAGCTGAGAGCGGGCATTTCACTCGTTGGATGCGTCAGCGTCACGTTTGCATATGGCCGTACTATGCCGTCTGACAAACTATATTTTGTACAGATTTTATTTTGTTTTGGCAAGTATTTAATTATTTTGCCCAGAGAAAAACGTTGGATTATGCAACATGCAACTCGTTGTCTCCATGCAGTTAATTAATAAACCATCGGTATCGGCCATTTTCATGCTATTTCCGATATGCCGATGGCTTTAAAATAATCAAAAATCGGCCGATAAATATCGGCGGCCGATTCATCGGTGCATCCCTACTGTCACACTTAAAATATTAATTTCTTTTTTATATATATATAATTTTAAAATCTATATATATATTTATATAAATATAAAATGTATATATTTCTTATATCTTACCCCAAACTTTTGAATGGTAGTTAATCACAGTTTACACAAAAATGTTAAACAGCACAACTGTTTTTAACATTGATAATAATATAATAATAATATTATACATTACATATATATACATATATACATATACATATATATACACACACACACACATAAAAACCAAAAAAGACAAGTTATTCATGCAGAGGCACACTTGATGTACTCACCGAGGCGACTCCCATGATGAGAGGGAATGTTACAGAGGAGCAGGCATCTGGGGTTTGGCCAAAGATTGTGTAAGGAGTCTGGAACCAAGCCTTCTCATTGGCCCAGATGACATCGCACAGGGGCAAGATAGACGCTCCAAGCCCAATAGCAGGTCCATTCACAGCAGCAATGATGGGCTTCTTGAACTGAATAAATGTGTTGACGAAAGTTCTGAAGACAACAGAAAACACATTGGTTTATATATAGCTACTATTACAAAACAGTTCCCTGAAATATGGTGGTAAAATAGCTGTCATAATATTTATATTCTCATCATTTTGTACCTGATTGTCTCCGCCATTTTGATACTTTCTTTTTTCCTATCATCCGTGAGCCGCCTAATAAAATAGATGAAGTCGAGGCCAAAGCAGAAGATGTTTCCCACGGCGCTCAGTAGAACAAGTTTACTGTCATCAGCTGCAGCTGTGGCCATGGCACTCTGAACCTCTTTCATTACCTGGAAACCATTTGAGTGATGTTATATCACTTCAGAGTGGGGTGGGGGGAATGACCAATATCACAGTACGAGTAATATCATATATAATAGAAACCTAGTTACACTGTGTCTATGTCAGAATGTGACAAGACGTGTCAAAACAAAATGGCTTCCATTACATGCGCCTTTCTGTGACACAGTCTGGAAAGATTTGAGTTGAATTACTGAAATAAATGAACTTTTCCACGACATTCTAATTTATTGAGATGCACCTGTACATGTACTGCATGGCATCAGATTTTTTTTTTGTACTGTCATACCATCCAGCATGAATTCAGAGATTGAGATTTTTTTTTTTTAAACTATAAAAACCAATGAGTGAAATGTCAAGATACTTAAAAAATAGTCCAAACTCTTTTTGTGCATTTTAAATCGAAAGTCAAATCAACATTTCTAACATGAAATATATTTGTACTCACATCAGGATTCAGTGAGTTGTTCTCAGAGGTCTTTGTAGAAAACAGAATGTGTGTAAAGCCATCTTGTTTCTTAACTACAATATCCCTGTAGCGGTAAGCACTCTCAGTTTGACGAACACTAAAGCGCAGACGCTTGTCGAAAGATGCACGGTCCTCAAAACGCCTTTTGCCTGTCAGCCCTGAGCTGCTCATCACTCCTGCCCCAGCACTCTGAGTAATGGCAGTTCCATTTGCAGACGAGGCCTCCATGAGGGTAGTCGCGCCTATAAAACAACATCAAAAGCAAAAGTGAATGAATAAAATATGATATAAATAAAATATAGCAAAACTGTAGTAATAATCATATTATATATATATATATGATAAAAACACTATTTTATTATTTTGTAAATATTAATAAATATATAATTTTTTTTTAAAAATACTTAAAAAAATTAAGCTGTTTTCAACATTAATAAGAACTATTTCTTGAACACTAAATTGGCATATTCAAATGATTTCTGAAGGATCATGTGACACTGATGATTGGAGGAATGACGCTGAAAAAAACACTTTGCCATCAGGAATAAATTACATTTTAAAATATATTCAAATAAAAAAAAAACTGATTTTAAATTGTAATAATATTTCAAAATACTACTGTTTTTAATGTATTTCTGATCAAATAAATGCAGTCTTGGTGAGCATAAGAGACTTCATTCATAAACCCTGAAAAATCTTACTGAACTGAACATTTGAAGGGTTGTGTATATTTATGGATGCAACATCATGGCCTGAAATTAATTAATTTTAGTGAAAGTCATCTGCATATGCAAGTATAAACAAATGATTACAAATTACAAGACTTATTACATTTTAAAATTATTTCCTTCTGTTATACAAATCAAGACCATTGTAGCAATGTGAATTTTGATGGAAAACTAGCATCGTCATATTCAGGATAACATACGCCTTCTGAATCAACTCCAGGAGGTACCCTCAAAAATCACTTGATGTTCTGCAGCAACACATTTGCTTTCATTCATCAAGTGCTTGTTTATTAGATTTATTGTGTTGTTCCATGACTAGAAACACACAATCCATTAAATTATACGAGTAGGGCTGAAACAAACATATTTAGTGGTGTTTCCAGGCCTGGAACTAAAACCCGCTCTACTAAACCTCAAAAGAATGTAGTGTAATGTTCTCAGTGTAAGTCGAGAGAACTCTACCTTTCCCGTTTAACGTGCGGACGGCAGCGGGGGTAATGGGAATCTGCGGTGGCAGAAGGGCTGTTTGCGTTCTGGGCCTCGTGCCCATACGAGCCCGTTCCTCTCCTTGTACACGCACAGCTCTGGCGGGTTTCTCCAGCAAGGCCACTTCAGGGGGCACAGCATCTGGCTCTTGGCCTCCCTGCTCCAGACTGTGCGCTGCCTCACTGGGAGACTCCTCTGTGTCAGTGCGGCTGTTCATTGGGCTCTTCGGCACTAGGATTTTGATGCCAGATTTAGCCAGGTCCATACTACGCCGCAGCGCACTCACAGTGGGAGCAGCTGTCGGTGCTGCCGTCGGAGCCGTGTCAGTGACTGTGCTCGTAACGGCAGTGCCACTGCTACTCACGCCAGCCGATCGCTTACTCTTCTGCTGCTGCGCATCACTGTTGTGCGGTGAATGCTGTGCTGGCTGAAGCCGTTTTGTGGAGGGTGTGTTTGGGGTGGGGGGAGAGGTCTTCGCTGTGTTAGGACTCACTGAGGACTGCTGAGGCCTGCTGATTTGTTTGCGGGCGTTGCCTCCGGCTGTGCTGGGAGAGCTGCGTGTGGAACGGAGTAAAGCTACATCTTTCTGCTTCTCGCTGTGTTGCCGGTTAAATTCATGGATGAACTCAACGCAGCTGGACAGGTGATTCTCCGGCTCCCAGCTGTCTCCCTCAAAGCCGTAGCCTCTCCAGCGGACCAGGTACTCAGTCTTGCCCTTTTTGTTCTTACGTTTGCCTACTATTCTCTCCACCTAAAGAGGGGCATGCAGATAAAGTAAATGGCTTAGTGCAATTTATGTAAAATAATAACATGCTGGAGATTAAAGAACAGCATTTACTCAAAAGTTATGAAGGAAATGGCAATTTATATCAATACACTTTTACTTTTATTTTTTTAAAGCATATGTAATATATTACATATATATTACATATTTATAGCAATTATTACATATGCTAGATAAATGAAAAGCAGGTAGTTGTAAAAACATCAAATGTGACCCTGGACCACCAAACCAGTCATAAGGGTCAATTTTTTAAAATTGAGATTTAGGCTATACATCTGAAGCTGAATAAATACGCTTCCCATTGATGATGAGAGTGCAAAAAATGTTCTTAGCAATGCATATTACTAATCAAAAATTAAGTTTTGATATATTTACAGTAGGAAATTTACAAAATATCTTCGTGGAACATGATTTTTACTTAATATCCTAATGATTTTTGGCATAAAAGAACAATATAATAATATAATATAATCAATAATTTTGACCCATACAATGTATTGTTGGCTATTGCTACAAATATACCCGTGCAACTTAAGACTCGTTTTGTGTTCCAGGGTCACAAATGTTTGTATCGCCCCTTTAAATGATGATTTTAGATGAATAAATGAATGAACACTACCATTCTTAACTGCACTCAATTGGACTGAACAAAGGACTGAATAGGTAATATGGCCAGCAAGGAGGTGGTGTAGTTTCATGATTATTAAATGTTGGCGCAGAGATATGGAGGATGGTCATATAATTTGCAATTAATATTAAACAGCACCCTTTCTATACATGGTTTATTGGCTGCGTATAACCCTCATGTTTTGTGACGGTCCATGTGTTCAAGATTTTCTTTTTCCCGAAAATGCCAGTTAATTTTATTGCATTAATTAACTAATACTGACAAAATGTACTAACTTAGTTCACACAGGGTTTAACAACAACCAAAAATTGCCTGTACTAATTGAAAGAAAACAAGTTGACAAAAAGACTGAATCCAAGATTTGGTGATCAAGCATAAATAAAACAGATTTAAAAGCAATATTTAAAAGGCTAGTGTATTATTATTATTTATTTATTTTTGAATGGGAACACAAAAGGATTTATCATCACAGAACAAAGGTTAAAGAAATAGCGCACCCAAAAACAAAAATTCTGTTATCAAATTACCCTCATGTCGTTCCAATCCCAGGGCTCGAAATTGCGACCATTTTGGTCGCATATGCTCCCGGAATTTAATCTGCGCGACCTCAAAATATATTTGGGCGCATTTGAGTGCAAATAATTTGCATTGAGTGCTAATAATTGTTGTGGTGCGACCCGTTTTCATTTCTTTGCAAAACTTTCGCTAATTACTGCACAGTATGTGCCTGCTGTGAGCTGATGCAGTGATGACAGTGATGGCTCCGCCATTCTAATCAACATACATAACCAATTAAACTTCACCTTTACATTCTTGACTTTAATGCAGATTTTAGATTCATTACATTAGCCATCAATCACTCAATGTCACTGACCCTGTGCTCTGTTGGAACTCGGAGCTGACCGGTTTTTGCTTCAAAATTAATTTTTATTTTTTTTCCAATTAATTTTTTTCAACCAATCTCCGTTCCGGATTTGCACAACCTGCATTGCAGTAATTTTCCAAAATGTCATTTGTGTGGAGATATTACATTGTAATTATATTAAGTCTGCAAACAGCCGGTAATATAGGCCAGAGATGCTGAAGACGAACGCAAAGAGAAAAATACTGAACCAGGCAGAACAAGATCACTGTTCACGATGCGCGAGATATTAGAAGAAAATCCTAAGTATTGCATTGGTGGTGGGGTTTATATTAATGTAGGCCTGGGCGATAAAACGGTATCGATATTTATCGACGGTACACCTTCGATATCGATAGAAAAAATGTTCGATATAGCGCACGATATAGGCACGTGCTATGAGTGACGCAGACAGCACACACAAACACGAACACATGCTGAATGATGATGTAAGTGATGTTGTTGCATTTTAATGTTTTTGTTAGTCTAGCCCAAGAGATGCGCCGCTGCTGTGTTATGCATTCAAAATATTAGAGAAATATAGAAGCTCAATGCGGAGAAGATGGGTTAAAACCGAAACCAAGCCATTCACACGGAACGCATATTTAGCGCATTTTTAGACGGACAAATATGACTGCTGCACTCACGTCTCTCACAAGAGATGTATCGATATGAAACATTATATCGTTGATACATTTTTTAGCTATATCGCCCAGCCCTATATTAATGTATCACTGAAGGGAACCGACTGTTTTGCGATGGTATTTTCTTTTCATCTTTCATCTTGTACCCTCGTTTCGCTTCGACGGCTTTCAGCCTCACCCTGCTTCATACTAGGACGTTAATAAATCTTTAATACATTAGCTCATCCATGAACATGATTTCTGCCCGAGTCCCGTCAGATTGCATCGGCTGTGTGGATGAAGACGACAACTCCCATGATTCCACACTCAGTCACAGCTTCATCAAACTACGCCTTTGTTTCTTTGTTTGTTTTGAATACGCGCCCTCTAGCGGTGAAAACTTACATATTGTGCCTTTAAAGAAGGTTTATGGCCCTGTCCCAAATGGCACCCTAAACCCTCACGGTCTTCCTCTGAGTTCTCATTTTCATGACGTAATGCTGCTTTGACTGCCGGGTAGAAGTCGGCTGCGTAGCTCGCAGGCTTGTGGGCTCAGCAGAAGTGGGGTCGAGGGCGCAAAGGACCGCACCTTCACGAGCACCCTTCTGAAGGCTAAAATGACAAATGGGACACCCTACGGTCTCGTGGACTTAATGGACACGCGCACGTAGCGGCCATTGTAAGTCCTCAAGACCGAAAGTGCACATGAAGTGTGCCATTTGGGACAGGGCCTATAAGTGCAGCCCTGCTTTGTTTACAGCAGTAACCAAGAAAAGACTATTTCGCTGATGTTCCATAAGCACCACCTGCTGTCAGAGAGTGAATTTGCATCTCAGGCAGGTAGACTTATGGAAGAATATTCCGGACTTTTTTCAAAAGGAATTGCAAATTGTATTTTCAATTGTGTTTTCCACATGTGGGCGCATAAATTGTGACAATCCAAATGCAACTGCAAATTTTGCATTACCATTTGCATTTGCGCTTTCGCGAACGCACAGTGACTGCCACATTCCAAATGAAAAAGCAAAGTCCATTTGCAACTGTATTTCCCATGTCTTACAAGTTATGAGCCTGTCATATTTAAATAGCAATATTAATTACCACATTTGCTTATTCACTCTCTCTGCGTCGTGCATGTAACCTACCAAAACTCAAATGGAATCGCAATTCCTTTTGCATTTGAATTTCCGATGTCTACACGGAAATCTGTCAATCAATGTGAGGGGCGGGACTATATTATGGGGCGTGTTTGTATCGGGAGGTGACATCACTCACAGATGACAGTGCCGAATGCTTTGATCAATGGAGATAATCGGTAAAGGCTCTGCTAAAGGCAGCTGCCAATCAGTTCATGACTCTGTGAACGAACAGACAACCTTCTTAGCACAATACATAATTCTGTCTTTTTTACCCCAAATGCAGTGATTATCCCCTGCTAACAGCGGAAGCAATAACGGTACGCACAATAGGTCAATATTCACTATTACCCAAACGCTTTTTACCCATCTCAACATCTCTCACTGTTTCTCTCACTCCAATTGATGCAAGTGAGTAAACAGACAAGGCAATTCTACACTTATTACAGTAGGCCTACATTTTATTCCTTTCTTTTAATCTGTAATTGTACGGAAGTTCTAAGTGGCCATGCATTATTATTATTTTTTTCACTTTTTTTCTCGTGATCACGACTTAATTTAGTCTACTGTTGCTATAAGTAACAAATGCAACCTTGACGGGGACATTCTAAAATGCTTAACCTGGCTTAATGCATTAATTGAGAGTGTTTTTAAAAGACCAAACTCAGGGCAAATGATCGACAGATGACTGTGCGCTCTTCTTGTGGATATTTCAGCAAATGCTGCTTCACTTAGAAATAACGTCTACAATAAATAAATTAAATATAGGTTGATCAAACACTGCTGATTTTGTCCAGAGTTAGGCTACGCTAAACATTTTATTTGTGTAATTAACATGTTTAAATTATCTAAAAACAACGCATTCAACACCGCAAGCGGAGCACCTTCAGAAGACTGCAAAGAAGAGCCTGTTCTAAAAAATCTTAAACTGCTTGGATTGAATTTACTTTAATTCAATTTACTCACTTCGTTTGATATCAAATAGTAGGCCTATATAATAATATATTATAATAATTTTTTTGTGATTTTTATTAGTCTTGTACGATAGGCTGTGATATCATGTGCTTTACAAGCTCGGGATGTTATGTGTGAGTGTGTGTGTGGTTTCCTACAAAGAAATGTAGAAAATACAAAAGATTAGGCTACAACACTGTATAACATCACTGAACTAAATTATACACATATGCAAATCACATTTCTTATTAATATACATGTATTAACAATAAAGATTAAAAATAAGAAAGATGCACATTACAAATACATCGTTGTAAATACGAAACTGATGAGTCGTGCAGCAGTAATAATGTAACATAACAGATACAATTTCAAGCAAAATGATCATATATATTCAACATAACATTTCTAAGTTTAATTAAATGTCAGTAATGAACTGCATAAATTATAGTGATCACAAAGAAGGTCCTCTGTCCCAAACGCATACAGTAGCCTATAGTTGATACAGTATACACAGGGGTGCACATAAGTGGTCCGCAGTTCCGCATGCGCGACCAAAATAAAAAAATGCACTGTATAAATAAGTTCTGACAGCGCATTTGCGTACCAACATGGATGACAGCGGTTAATGCACAATTACCATTTTAGATCGACAAACTGTTCTGTATAAGATTTCTATTCAAATTGAAAGCATAAATCTAGGCTACCCGTCGGGTATAGAGCAGATGGTGACTTGCATTAAATGTTCGTTATCGACCACAAATGCAGCCAAGCTCTTCTTCTACCACCAGCACCCCCCTCAACCACCATAAACTCATACACACCATACACACACACACACACACATTATATATATATATATATATATATATATATATATAAAAAGAAGTAACTATTAGCATTTTATTTTTAAGTTTACTTTAAAATAAAATAATTGTATTTGTATTTAATACTCCCTTTTTATATTAAAATATAATAGTATTATCACACTTTATATAAATAAATATGGAATGGCACGGTTTTGTTTGCTAACGTGCATCAATCGGAGTGCAAACAGTAAAAAAATCTTGAGGCAGGTGTGACACGCTCTAGTACAGATTAAAGGAAAGGAATAAAATGTACTGTAATAAGTGTAGAATTGCACTGTGTTTACTCACTTGCATCAATCGGAGTGAGAGAAACAGTGAGAGATGTTGAGACAAGTGAAAAGCGTTTGGGTAATAGTGAATATTGACCTATTGTGCGTACCGTTGTTGCTCCCGCTATAAATCTAGGCTACCCGCTGCCGTTTTCAAAGCACAATGCAAAATTGTGACATTTCATTCACTGACGCTCTACTTACTTGCCAGCAACCCACCAAAATAAAATCCTGCTGATTTTCAGGTTGAAAATGATGAAAATTAATATA
>NW_015658519.1:1510709-1524491 GCF_001515625.1 Sinocyclocheilus rhinocerous | reverse complement strand
TACAGATTAAAGGAAAGGAATAAAATGTACTGTAATAAGTGTAGAATTGCACTGTGTTTACTCACTTGCATCAATCGGAGTGAGAGAAACAGTGAGAGATGTTGAGACAAGTGAAAAGCGTTTGGGTAATAGTGAATATTGACCTATTGTGCGTACCGTTGTTGCTCCCGCTGTTAGCAGGGGATATCGTTGCATTTGGGGTAAAAAAGACAGAATTATGTATTGTGCCAAAAAGGTTGTCTGTTCGTTCACAGAGTCACAAACTGATTGGCAGCTGCCTTTAGCAGAGCCTTTACCGATTACCTCCATTGATCAAAGCATTCGGCACGGTCGTCTGTGAGTAATGTCACCTCCCGATACAAACAAGCCCCATAGTATAGTCCCGCCCCTCACATTGATTGACAGATTTCCGTGTAGACATCGGAAATTCAAATGCAAAAGGAATTGCGATTCTATTTGAGTTTTGGTAGGTTACATGCACGACCCAGAGAGTGTGAATAAGCAAATGTGGTAATTAATATTGCTATTTAAATATGACAGGCTCGTAACTTGTAAGACATGGGAAATACAGTTACAAATGGACTTTGCTTTTTCATTTGGAATGTGGCAATCACTGTGCGTTCGCGAAAGTGAAAATGCAAACGGTAATGCAAGATCTGCAATTGCATTTGGATTATGTCACAGTTTACTGCGCCCACATGTGGAAAACGCAATTGAAAATAAAATTTGCAATTCCTTTTGAAAAAGTCCTGAATATTCTTCCATACAGACTGCTGTTTTTGTTTCATGCAGAGATATTTTATGTAACACAATTTCACATGTATGCAGCATCTTTGTTTGGATTGTGTTGAATACAATCACAAAAAGAATGTCTCCAAAGAAGTGTGTTTTTGGTTGCAAGGGAAAGATAACCTTGTTCAGCTTCCCAAAGAACCCAGCGTTATGTGAACAGTGGATGCAGTTTGTTTTTCTGGGGAAGCAATGGAGTTTCGAAAATGTGTTTGATTGTTCCCTTCATTTCGGTGACGAATGTTTTATAAATAAGGCCTAGTTTGACGCTGGATTTGCACATCGTTTGATACTGAAAGACAGAGCATTCCCAGTGATAAAGGATCCCGGTCATGATTCGGAACTGCAGACGGTAAGTAAAACTGCATCACATTTCTGTGTTTTGTTGGCAATCGGCACACAAGTGCGTGCAACGCTTTAGCTCCGCACACGGCGTGCCTCCAGGAGATCGGCTGTTTTCAGAGAATCATGAAGCTGTATCTTTCTTTTATAAATACGATAAAACTTAATAAATATGATAAAAGACTTTTTAAAAAAAATATTATAAAAGACTTTTTGGAGATATGAAGGATGCAGTACTACTCTATAGGTACGCAAGATAAACATGAGATTGAGTGAAACTGTGTGTTATGTCCCCTTTAAAAACGTCTTTCAGAATCAGCCCATTTGCATGTAAAACATTGTCAATTGGAATCGGCTATGAAAAATCAAGATTGGTGCATCACTAAAAAGAAATGCTTGGACAAGTGTGTGGCAAAGAACCTAGGATCAGGTTTGACTGGTAAAGCTTTTAATCATCAGGATGTTGCTGGTCGCTCCGCTCAATTGTGGTGCTCTTTAATATTCAGAGGGTGCTCCTAATTTTTTTGGTGCTCCTAACTTTTTGAAGTTGGGAGCACCAGTGCTACCAAGTAAAAAAAGTTAATTTTGAGCCCTCAAACATTTTCTGGGAAATTTTCTGTACCATGTGGTTACAATGAAAGGCAACTGAAGGTTTCAAAATGGATGCAAAGTCATAATTAAAGCATCATAAAAGTGGTGAAAGAGCTTAATAAAAATAATAAATGTCTTCAGAAGCCATATGATATCTTTTCGGGACAAACAGACCAAACTTTTGGCTGTTATTTACTGATCATCTTCCTCTCTAGAGGTTAACTAAAAGCGGTTAACTAAAAAACAGTTGCAATGAGAATGGTCAGTGAGTTGAACTTCATGAATAAATGAACCAAATCATGGAATCATGAACAAATCATTATCAGACTGGTTTTATGAACCTGATCAACCAATTCACTGAAAGAACTAAAGCAGATTTTCAGTTAAGAATTTGAGAAAGGTATGTAAATGATGACAGAAGTGTAATTTTACCAGGTTGATGTCTCAGTCCAAGGCTATACTTCCCTCATGATGATACTACAGTAATTGGGATTATCTGCGGTAATAACAAGAAGACTATATGTGGGAATGAATAGGAGCTTCTAACTAGATGGTTTCATGACAATAATCTGACTTTGAATGTCAACATGACAAAAATACTTTTTGTGAACTTCAGGACACTCAGAGAGTGTAACTCCTCAATCAACATCAATGGCACTACAGAGGAAAGTGTCGGCTGCTTCAGGTTCCTTGGCATGCAAATCTCTGCTGGCCTGGTTTAGTCTCACAATACTGTAGCCAATCTGAATGAAGCTCAAAAACACCTGTGCTTTCTGAGGTGTGTGAAGAAATCATTATCTTCTCACTTCTCATTAACTTCTATCACAGCATCAGAGAAATTATTTGTGTAGTACTATCAAATAGTGCTGGGCAATATACCGGTTCATACCGGTGTTTATTTTTGTTATGATATGAATTTTTAAAATACCGCAATACTGGTATGTCACTTAAACAACGTTCGGAACGCGACACTGTTTGAAAGGGGTCCCTTTTCACTGTTGCACTGTGGTGAGGGAACAGCTGTATGTGTTACTAAGCGTGAAAGTTCCGAAACTGAAGCTGTAGAACTAATAGAACGCGATCTCATCCACAATATCCATATTGACCGCCACAAATATCCACCGCCCCCTGCCATCAGCTCCCGCGTCTCACACACACGAGCGCGACTTTAGCAACTTTCAGACCCTTTTAGCATTTTTTTTTCCATAGAATATTCATACTGACAAACCTAGCGACTTTTTTGGATAAACCTTAGCTATGGTTCAGTTGGAAGATTTCACCAGTGCTGTCCCGCGAACGCGAGGTCTGACTTCCCCGGAGAAGTGTCACCTCTCTCGGCGTCTGTTCTGTGCAGTGAGCGGCAGAGAAGCAGCGAATTCAGTTGGCCGCACCGCAGCCGACTCGTCAATAAATGAGTACAAAACAGCGTTTCCTAGCACCTGACGCTTACTGATTGTTTGGAATTATAAATATGAGCGTAGTTCGTCTGATAATATCACATGCACTTTTTTGTTTGTTGTTTTTTTTAAGTTTGTTACTCAGACGCAGGCAGTGCGCTGCATGAGACAAAAAAGTAATATAGCCAAAACAACCACATAGCCGCTCTTTAGTGGATTCCATTTGAGTTTTGGCAGGTTACATGCGCGACGCAGCGAGAGTGAAAAAGCAGACGTGGTAATTAATATTGCTATTTAAATATGACAGGCTCGTAACTTGTAAGACATGGGAAATACAGTTACAAATGGACTTTGCTTTTTCATTTGGAATGTGGCAATCACTGTGCGTTCGCGAAAGTGAAAATGCAAACGGTAATGCAAGATTTGCAATTGCATTTGGATTATGTCACAGTTTACTGCGCCCACATGTGGAAAACGCAATTGAAAATAAAATTTGCAATTCCTTTTGAAAAAGTCCTGAATATTCTTCCATACAGACTGCTGTTTTTGTTTCATGCAGAGATATTTTATGTAACACAATTTCACATGTATGCAGCATCTTTGTTTGGATTGTGTTGAATACAATCACAAAAAGAATGTCTCCAAAGAAGTGTGTTTTTGGTTGCAAGGGAAAGATAACCTTGTTCAGCTTCCCAAAGAACCCAGCATTATGTGAACAGTGGATGCAGTTTGTTTTTCTGGGGAAGCAATGGAGTTTCGAAAATGTGTTTGATTGTTCCCTTCATTTCGGTGACGAATGTTTTATAAATAAGGCCTAGTTTGACGCTGGATTTGCACATCGTTTGATACTGAAAGACAGAGCATTCCCAGTGATAAAGGATCCCGGTCATGATTCGGAACTGCAGACGGTAAGTAAAACTGCATCACATTTCTGTGTTTTGTTGGCAATCGGCACACAAGTGCGTGCAACGCTTTAGCTCCGCACACGGCGTGCCTCCAGGAGATCGGCTGTTTTCAGAGAATCATGAAGCTGTATCTTTCTTTTATAAATACGATAAAACTTAATAAATATGATAAAAGACTTTTTAAAAAAAATATTATAAAAGACTTTTTGGAGATATGAAGGATGCAGTACTACTCTATAGGTACGCAAGATAAACATGAGATTGAGTGAAACTGTGTGTTATGTCCCCTTTAAAAACGTCTTTCAGAATCAGCCCATTTGCATGTAAAACATTGTCAATTGGAATCGGCTATGAAAAATCAAGATTGGTGCATCACTAAAAAGAAATGCTTGGACAAGTGTGTGGCAAAGAACCTAGGATCAGGTTTGACTGGTAAAGCTTTTAATCATCAGGATGTTGCTGGTCGCTCCGCTCAATTGTGGTGCTCTTTAATATTCAGAGGGTGCTCCTAATTTTTTTGGTGCTCCTAACTTTTTGAAGTTGGGAGCACCAGTGCTACCAAGTAAAAAAAGTTAATTTTGAGCCCTCAAACATTTTCTGGGAAATTTTCTGTACCATGTGGTTACAATGAAAGGCAACTGAAGGTTTCAAAATGGATGCAAAGTCATAATTAAAGCATCATAAAAGTGGTGAAAGAGCTTAATAAAAATAATAAATGTCTTCAGAAGCCATATGATATCTTTTCGGGACAAACAGACCAAACTTTTGGCTGTTATTTACTGATCATCTTCCTCTCTAGAGGTTAACTAAAAGCGGTTAACTAAAAAACAGTTGCAATGAGAATGGTCAGTGAGTTGAACTTCATGAATAAATGAACCAAATCATGGAATCATGAACAAATCATTATCAGACTGGTTTTATGAACCTGATCAACCAATTCACTGAAAGAACTAAAGCAGATTTTCAGTTAAGAATTTGAGAAAGGTATGTAAATGATGACAGAAGTGTAATTTTACCAGGTTGATGTCTCAGTCCAAGGCTATACTTCCCTCATGATGATACTACAGTAATTGGGATTATCTGCGGTAATAACAAGAAGACTATATGTGGGAATGAATAGGAGCTTCTAACTAGATGGTTTCATGACAATAATCTGACTTTGAATGTCAACATGACAAAAATACTTTTTGTGAACTTCAGGACACTCAGAGAGTGTAACTCCTCAATCAACATCAATGGCACTACAGAGGAAAGTGTCGGCTGCTTCAGGTTCCTTGGCATGCAAATCTCTGCTGGCCTGGTTTAGTCTCACAATACTGTAGCCAATCTGAATGAAGCTCAAAAACACCTGTGCTTTCTGAGGTGTGTGAAGAAATCATTATCTTCTCACTTCTCATTAACTTCTATCACAGCATCAGAGAAATTATTTGTGTAGTACTATCAAATAGTGCTGGGCAATATACCGGTTCATACCGGTGTTTATTTTTGTTATGATATGAATTTTTAAAATACCGCAATACTGGTATGTCACTTAAACAACGTTCGGAACGCGTCACTGTTTGAAAGGGGGATTCCCAATGCACACAAACTTCCCAGAATACTGAGTGCCCTGTTGGTTACAGTGTTTACTTCCTTTTTAATTCGATTTTTATTATTTATTTATTTGTGAAAAATGCTTTGTCTTCTAAAGTATAAGTATGTTTATTTTACACAATTATTTTTAATCCATTTTCAAATGATTTCAAATTTCTTAAATATAAATTAAAATAAATAAAATTATATCGGCTTTATATCGGCCACCCTGCTTTCCAAGACATCGGCATTGGCATCGGCTGTCAAAAAACCCATATCGGTCGACCACTAGGCTAATTATTTGTTCCATCCTATTTCTTGTTCTGTGTTTTTACAGTGTTGCGCTTTATAACCAATCACACAATCAGAAGCATTCAGATGAGTCATCGATGAAACAGCAGAGTTTTCATGGTTAAGGTTAGAAGGGATACAGCTGTGATACTGGGTATGTGCACATTATAGCGTAATTTCTGTCACGCTGAACAACAATAATTACTAGGGCTGGGTTGTGACACAAATTTCACGATTCGATTCGATTCTCATTCAGAAGCTTGCGATTCGATTCGATTACCAATTCGATTAGCTTCAATATCGATTATTTTGGATATATATAAGGTACAGTACATGCCAAATTTTCAAGGAAAAAAAATAATCTAATGCTGTAAAATATACATGAGAGTCAGTTGGTGCGACATTACTATAATATTGAAGGTTAAAACTGACTGATTTGTTAAAATTACACTTAATGAAGTTTTTAAAATAATAGTTACAATTACATAATAATATGTCTACTTCAATTTGTTTTTTTGAAATATAAACATAACAGCAGACGAGCTGAATGAGACGCAGATTCACTCTCTGCCAGCAGGCGGCGATTAAAGCGTTTTCTTGGTTTCTGCTGTAAACTCTCAACCGATTTGAATCGTCACATATTTGAATCGATTTTCAACTGGCTCGAGGTTAATCGTTACATCCCTAGTGGCTGTCATAAAAACTTGATAGATTTATTCAAACATAAATTAAACATTGAAGAACAGTAAAAATTATAATGAATATGTTATATGGTGCATATATTTAGCAAAATGCCCCTCTCTGCAGTTTAATTTTCTAGCTGACTAATGAGATTATGGTCACCGCATATGTTATTTTTCTGAGGTTAATGTGACGTTACGTGACATTGTTTACAAGCCGTTATATTGACGTGCGCCTCGCGCTGCCGCGTCTGTTGAACTGAGGGGCTACAGCGATCTGTCACTTCACTTTAAACAGCGCCAAAACGTCATTTATTGTTTAAATACTGCAATACAATGGACAGAATTTGAAATCTGATACTTTGTTTCATTTTAAAAGTACCAAAGCACAATGCTTATTGCGATATATTGGATGGGAAGTGCCCTTCAACGTTCCGTCCATTAACTGAAAACAGGCTAGACTAATCGATTCTTGGGATTTAAGAATCGATATCGTTCCGTAAAAATGAGAATCGATTAATGTCGAGATATCGATATTTTTTACCCAGCCCTAATAATTACTGTACTTGCATTATTGTAAGGTGTAGGTTTAGGGTTGGGGTAGGTGTAGACATTGTTAAAACACAATCTAATAGGTAGAAAATGTAATTTATTGTTGGTTTTCAGCCATAGCCATATCCCTTCTAGCAAAGTTTTGTTGTCTGTACTCATAAGTACAGACAAATAATGTCTTTTAAAAAGCAGAAACTTAAAGAATTCTTAACACTATTGACAATGTCAAGAAAGATTCATTCAGGTTTTAATTAGTTCTGGATGAAATGTGTTCTTAACAACCCTCCTCATGAGAACTATTCGGTTAACAGTCTGGAAGAGACTTCAGCTCTGTTATGGATTTAAAGCAATACTGAATTACTTTCCATCAACAAGAAACATCAATCTTGTTTCAAAAGCCAAACAATGACTCAAAGTAAAAAAAAAATTAAGACTCTTGTTTTCTCAATCTCAAATAAAATCACTAATGAATGCTTATACAAAAAGTCTAAAATATAGCATGTTGACTTACTAACTTTGGAGAAAACATGTATTTTTACTATGCTGCATTATATTTTTGTGTTGGGGGCTATTACTGTTTACTGGATGTAAAAATGTGACATTGCTGAGCGCTGCCACAGCTAAAAATCCCATTCCCCAAAGATTAAAGTTGCCTGAGGAATTCTGCGTAATTACAGAAACTGCTGCAGGGCTTTTACACTTATCATCTTTTATCATGGACTCGGTCATCATTTCAAGCATTATAGATTCACATTCTTCTACTGGCTTCATGGTTTATCACATCAGTTTGGGAAGAAGACCCAACATATAGTTTGCCACATAATTTCAATAAAAGACTTGATATTGAAAACACACACCAGAAAGCTTAATGGCAAGTGCATAATTAATGTCTCACTACAGTATTTTGAATTCCATACATTTGTTTCGTAGCGTTTGGAACAATTGTTTACAGACTCATGTGGTCTGAGTTCTGATGAAGCATCTCCCTTTTCTTCCCACCAGTCTGTAGTTCACAGATGTTAAAGTTACAAATGTACTGTAGGCTAGTTCCTGTTCCTCTTGTTCCTTTTATCACATTGGACGTGCGATTTCTGTCCTAAATTGGTTAATCAGATCATTCTTTTCTCATGATGGCAAATCATCAACTCAAATTTTTAAAACACCATCTGATATCAGTTTATTGAACAACAAATAATTCAACACCAAGATGCCCTTGGGATACACATACGGTTTTACTGATTAGGCTCATTTACCACAAGGGCAAAGTTCTCCAACTCATAAGGGAGACAAAATTATCCATGGTTCTGTAAGTATTTCCCCCCTTTCATTTTCCCCAATGGGATTTCAGAAAAATTCCCAATAAAGATGGCAATCAACTCAGAAACAATGGTACATTATAAGACTATTGACTTAATGTCTTTAAGTATACATATAATTATTTCACATATCTAAATATTGCAAAATATTAATATACAATTATATGCTCAACTCAATTATGTTATTTGCAATGCTTTATGGTGGGTGGTCACTGCTGAGGTCTTCTCATTTCCACAGAAACAATGACTTCTCTGATTGGTGGATCTCTCTTTTAGTTTATGTGTAGTGTAGTTTTTTTTAGTGGAAATTAAACATTTCAAATTTTAAAAAGGTTTGGATCACACTAACTTGCAGAGACTACAGAAGCATACCACTGCTAACAAGCTCGGAAAAATGGCAGGTCTGTCAATAAAGATTAATAGGTTATTGCTAACTGAGAAAATTAATGGGATGTTTCACCCAGAACCTTTGTGTTCTATAAAGTTTAATACACTTGTATTAAACCCAGAACATTCTAAACAATTTTCAAGACTTAAGACAGTTTGGAAAAAGAAATAAAGACCTTGTTATTTCCGTACTTATCAGGTTGAAAGAAGGTAGAGAACAGAAGACTAGGCAAAACAAATTTTGATAAAGCCAGCACCATCCTTTTAGTTTTAAGATTAGAGTCAACATTTGGGGTGCAAATAGTTGAAAAGAACCAATTTGCCCAAGCCACAACCCAAAAGGCACCACTTGTTTGAAAACACATGGAAATGGATCATGACTAAGAGTTCTGGTATTGTCAGCTGAATGTACAGTATCATTAGGGTGTTTAAAAATGGGGACATTATTCATACAGGTCTTTATAAACTGGTCAAACATGTTTAAATAGATCTGTTCTCTTCATCACACCTTTGTAACACCTTTGATCTAATCAACGAATTTATCCCAATAAGGACATCAGTTCTAATCTCATATGTATTCTGTAGTATCTAATTAGTGTATTCATCTGACCAATTCTCAATACATCATGCAACCGTATTTGACATAATTCAGAGGACTGATGTGACTGAATACTTCAAGTATATTCACGCAGCATAAACATGAAATATGTACTGATCACTCCATAACACCAGTTTAAAAGGCTGTGAATAACCTAAACCATACTTAGCTAAATCATTAGATTTAATGTCAATCCATCAAACAAGCCAACAAGTGACATTGGACTTTCTTTATGGGAAATGATACGCCATGTTCAGTCTATTTACTATAATTCATAACATAGCCTTAAAACTAAAGAATGATCTAACTGGAAATGAAACCAAGCAAAGGCGAACAAAACACAAGAGTGCTGGATGGCTAGTTCTGATCCAAGCAGGTTGAACACTCTGCAAGAGTAGCAAGTGAAATACACAGGTCCTGCTGGAAAGTGGGTGAAACAAAGTTCCCGCAGAGCTGAATACAACATCCTGGACCGAGCTGACTCTCAGCTGTCCTGTTGTGTCCATCACACCCCAAAGACCTCATGGTTAGCAGCTAGCTTGATGAAATATCGCACTCCAAAGTGCCCTTCCTTCTCTCCCCCGCCTCATCCACTGCCTCCACCAGCATCTCTCCACACTAAACTCCGCAAACTAACAACCAGTCCAGGACCACACTGGCTCCACGCTAGCCCAAGCTACTAGTTTACTTTGTTAGCATGCAACCCTACCGACGTAGTTCTAACTAGTATGAGAGCGAGTAAGTCAGCTGTTAAGACTATTCGCTAGTTCAGTCCACACGAGCCTCGGGACGCGTAGTATATGTGCAACTACACACAAATATAATCGATTAACTGCGTCTAAACGGAACCGAACGGTAAAATCGCCGACATTCACCTCGTAGAGTTCCTCCGTAGCCATCATGTCACGATAATCTTCGACGTTGTGGCAATCCGTGAGGATTGTAGACACTTTTTTCCTCCAGTTGCAGTTGTCTTTTTGGCCTCTCCTCCTTTTTCAGTTGGTCGGGTGAGATGTGCTTGACCCGCACCGAGGATCTCTTTGCTGTCTAGTTCTCGCACTCAACGTCTATCCAACAACATTATAGTTAGAATAAAGCGTTTCATTCCAGATTAAGTCCAAACGAGTACTTTTGTCGGTCCAGGCGGCGATTTTAGAGAGTGTTACCGTAAACTAGTCTGTAGGCAGTGCTGATTACGCGCTCGCCTGCTCTCAGTTCTGCCACACAGGAAGTCTCAATCGAACGCAGATTAGAGTCGAGATGAGTTAGTTTGCACTGCCTGCAACCCTCGTGATAGAGCTGTGGACGACGGTCATCTGTGTTTTGCAAATCTTTATCGGTGTTGATTTTGAGTGTTGGCCTAATGGAACATAACTGACGTAAATCCGCAATAGTTCAAACAATAATTCATAGTGTTAAGCGCCAGGTGAGTGTAGCCCATGACTGTCTAAAACATTTCCATGAATGCCGTGCACGCACATGAAGTTTTTTTTTTTTTACTTTTACAGATGTAAATGTCTTATTTTATTACTTATCTTTTTTTTTTGTATATTATATTTATTGTGGTATTTTTGCATTTTCAGACCCATAAACAGTACAATCACAAGACAGGACAAAACACAACTACACAAACAAGAAGGAAAAGAAAAAAACCTCCTTCAATTTAGCAGATAACCACATCACCAAGTAGAGGCAAAGGGGTTCAAAGCAACTTTTTGCACAATATGAAATCATAGACAAGGTGAAATAATATTGTACTAATAACAATTATAAAATAA
This sequence comes from Sinocyclocheilus rhinocerous, assembly GCF_001515625.1. Classification (NCBI taxonomy): domain Eukaryota; kingdom Metazoa; phylum Chordata; class Actinopteri; order Cypriniformes; family Cyprinidae; genus Sinocyclocheilus; species Sinocyclocheilus rhinocerous. Next base: position 1,513,293 of record NW_015658519.1, on the reverse strand, counting down.
TAATAATAATAATAATAGGTAACAACCTAAGCCTTTTTAACCTCACAAGGGCATTACTTAAGGAAAATGACCATAGTGACAGAGAGCGAATAGATTTGCAACAGTGTCAACATTGTCGCTAATTTTGACAAATAATTGAGGAAAAGAAAAAGTCAAATACTGAAATGAAATTTAGAGAGAAAAAATCTGAACATATTAAGACTGACATGGAAATTAAAGAAAATAGCAATTACAAGAATAGAAAATTAAATTTCAGATAGTATCGCCGTTATTAGAAGTTTTTAACAGGTGATTGAAAAGAGGCCTCCAGGAAGCATCAAACTGATCTATATTTCCAGAAATACTATATCTAAGTCTTTCCACATGCAGGGTGGAGGAGAGTTCTGACAACCAAGTTTTGAATAGTGGCTTCGACTTTTTCTTCCACACGCAAAGAATAGATTTTTTTGCAATCATCATACCATACTGTATAGGCAGTCGGAAAGCATGGCTAAGACGCTGCAAGGAAGCTGACCAGCCAAGAACAGTAGTCGCATGATCTAAAGGAAGCTATTATTACTTATCTTTTTATTACATATTTAATAGTAGAGATTAATAAAATGTAATTATTGAGCAATATGGACAGCCCAAATCAAGATGTTAATTATTTTGTAATTTATATATTGTCAAGTTGGACTTTAAAAGATGCCAAAGATCCGATCTGAACATTAGGTAAGGGATAATCACAAAAAACAGACAGGATGATTGGCCTCACTATTTCTTGGCTACTATCAATAAATCAGTGAAATAATTGAAATTAGTTGAAATTGTGATTGTTGTTTCCAAGAGGAGAGTTATACAGCGTTATACAGAGGTATTTAGCCGCTAAATGTAATCTTTGACAATCAGAATAAAATATTATAGAGAGCCATGTACTGTAAATTCAATGTTTCCTTTCCATTTTACACGTACTGTAAATTCTCCAACAACTTTCTTGAAGTAGGCTACTGGAACTGCCTAATGAGATAAGTATAAAACTTTCCAAGTTCTTTCAGAAGACCTCAGAAAATAAAGGACTACAAAATTGAAACAATCATGAGGTAGGCCTATGCTGAATAATCAGAAAACAAACTCCGAAAAGTTTGGGGAACACCATAAAGATAAAAACAGTAGTATTCAGATAAACATCCTCTTGGTAAAGTAGCATAAAAGGCATTAAGTAATGTTAAAATAGAAATATGAAATTCTAATGTATTTTCCAGATTTTGGTTGTTTTTATATTAACCAAATGATCAAAATTATGTCTCAAGTACATACATATTCACAAACCTGTTATTCTTGCATCTTTCCTTGCGGACATGGGAGTTAAATGGTATTTTAAAATGGAGTGGTGTTGTCAACTGAACGGAGAATAGTTCAGCAGATGCCAAAAGAGAACAAGGAAGTAGGTGAAAGAGCAGAGTAGAAATGTTACAATACACTTTTCAATGGTCCCCTTCAATATTACTTGATCTTTACTAATGTTTGGTGGTATTACAGTGGTTAAGATGAAGCTACAGTACATGCCTTTTATGGGGAGCATTATTCCAGTGTTGGGTCTTTTACCAGGACTAGTATTTGTTTGTTTTAAATCTGTATAGCTTTTATTCAGTTTAGGGATCAGTGCCACAAGGGCTCCAATCACCACCACAATGGGTTCTGACTGTTCACATGTTGTAGTCTGACATTTGTCTGTGTTGATTTTTGTTAAGTCTTTTGTGTTTTTCCTTAGTCCTGCCATTTCCAGCCAATGGTAAGATTTCCCACATTCAGTCATCACTTTTATCTGGCAGTAGCATGCATGGCTGTAGTTTGAGCCTCAGACAGCACGCCCATTGTTGTTTACGCTGAATGACGACAGCTTTCCAAAACTGCAAGATCCAATCTTATTAATGGCTTTGATTCGGTTTTAGGGAGACATGGTACCATTCTGCTATGATGAGCACTTATGAGGAAGAACATGAAAGTTTATTAGATACATCACTTTAAATCTTTGAGAGATATTCAAAATTTTGTTAGTTTACAACTACCTAATTTCTCAATGCACTCTGTCTTTATTTGTGTATTTCTGTGTACGCTTATCTTGTACAAGATATGCCTTAGTGCTTCTATCCTTGAGGGCCAGTCTGGTGGGATAATAAAATATTATGAATGGTTGTTAATAATGCCTGTTGAGTAATTTAAAGATGATTTATTTGGATATGGAAAATGGATAATGGAAAAATGGATAATGCTGTACAGACGACATCTTGCCCAGATAACAAAATTCCTAAAGGCCCAGATCAGGCCCACACCTGACACTTTCATCTGGCCCACATACCACGTGGAATGATGGCAATTGGGCGGTCCGCTCCTGTTTGCCAGATTTGGGCCACAAGCAAGCCAAAAGAAGGCCCAATGTCAGCCATGAATAAACCAAATAAAGCAGAACTGGCCCAAATCTGGGCCACATTGATTTGAATTCTGGCCCAGATCCAACACCTTGCTCCGGCTCACATACTGTGAAGAATGATGACACTTGGGCGATCCACTCCTGTTTGCCAGATTTGGGCCACAAGCAAGCCAA
>NW_015658519.1:1509530-1510699 GCF_001515625.1 Sinocyclocheilus rhinocerous | reverse complement strand
GCTAATAATGAACTAAATAAACCATAAATATACATTATCTGGGCCACACTAAGCCTTAAATGAGTTATGCATCAACAATACTCAACATTGTAAAGAGAAGTTTTAAAATGTCCTCCATAAATGTTCAAAATTGAAAAAAGTCTCAAAAGGGGCGGGGAAGTCGCTAAATCTAGCTACAAAGTAGCTAAATTGGCAACACTGCTACATACACAGTGAGTCTGTGAGTGTCATAGCTATGCTACGTTAAAGTGTGCACGACAAAGATGAACGGTTATATAGCATAAGTCGTAAATCCAAACACATTGTAGAACAGCAACATTTAAGACATGTAGATGTAACATACATGAACTTAAGTACTCAGACCAAACAAGGATAATTAACTAGGCATGGGCCACTTTAGGCTCACAGCCACATTAGCCAGTGCTCACTGTGCCATGTCTTTGCCAAAACTCGCTTAAATATGTTTGAGGATAACTGGGCCACATTTGCGGCATCATATAAGCGCCACTTTAGGCTCACAGCCACATTTGCCAATTCTCACTGAGCCATAGCCATGAATAAACCAAATAAAGCAGAACTGGCCCAAATCTGGGCCACATTGATTTGAATTCTGGCCCAGCTCCGGCTCAGATCCAACAGCTTGCACATGCTACATGGAATGGTGGCATTTTGGCAGTGGTTCAAAAGCAGGCCACTACACAGCCACATTTTAGCTAATAATGATGAGAGTGCTGCAGGTGTAGCATTGTCCTCTGGTTTGATCCACGTCTCTGTCAGGGCCATGAGGTTTAGTCTTGAATGACTTGTAATAGAAGTAATAAAATCTGCTTTGTTTACAGCAGACTGGCAATTCCAGAGACCAATAGAAAAAGAAAGTATTGTATTAGTAGACATAGGCAAAGTGCGCAGGTTGTTAGGATTGCGCAGCCTAGAGTGTGTGATGCATGGTTTGCGAGTGGTAGTGATAGTATGGATCTGGAAACACATAGTAAGAATTGCTTATAAAAACTGAAAACAGAAGGGGAACAAGTAGTAGGAAAGAGAATGATTCAGAAGCGATACTTATGTGCTTTGCCGTTGTCCCTGCTCGGTGGAGTCGAACGGTAGAGTCAATGGTCTTTACACTCTTCGGTCTTCACACGAGGAGGGCTTCACACAAGGGCTGCCGC